>NC_058372.1:59255000-59555000 GCF_018350175.1 Felis catus
TGTCCTCGTTTAGAATTCCATATTTGAAAGCCAGGCCCCATATCCAACTTTTCCTGGATTTACCTGAAATATTCAGGTGGTGCATGGCAAAAGAACAACAGAAACAGAAGAAAAAAGAAAAAAAAAACCCAAACATACATGTTATTTCTTCCACTTTTCTGTGCAATGCTAGTCATACGTTTTCACTTACCAACATAGATAAAGTACAGTTCAGGGTTTCTCAAGTATATCATTGCATTAGAAGTCAAATTCAATTGTGTTCCAGACCTTCATGATCATGGCTAAATTGTATCCACTACTTCTGTAATAAATTACCACAAATTTAGCGGTTTAAAAAAACCTAAATGTATAATCTTCCAGTTCTGTATGTCACATGTATGCCACGGGTCTCACCGAGCATAAGTCAAGGTGTTGGCACTGATACATTCCTTGCTGGAGGCTCTAGTCACAGCCAGTAGCTGTGACTTTTTTTCTGTGGTGTCACATTTCTGTCTGGCTGACTACACCAGGAGTTTCTCCCATTTTGATTATACTGAGCCCATTTTAACAATCCAAGACAATCTCCCCAAATCAAGGACCTTAACCCTTAATTACACCTCCAAAATCCCTCTTGCCATGTAAGGTAACATATTCACAGGATCTGTGCACAGTGGTGGTATTATTCTTTTTTTTTTTTTTTTTTTTTTTTTTTTTTTTTTTTTTTAGTGGAGTACCTGGTTTATTCTGACGCAGGTGAATCCCAGCACAGCGGTAGATTGTGAAACGAAGGTGTGGATTTCTGGCTGGGTGTCTGGGTCTGGGCTAGCATTTCACCGTGTAAGGCGGGAAGTCCTCGACCTGTGTGGAAGCTGCTGTGCTGCTTCCAGCACCTTGAAGCCCAATACCTGGTGCCGGGCTTGCGCCGCCTGCTCCTACCACTTGTGCGTCTCTTCGCCTCTTATTACTTGTGCGTCGCCACGCAATACAAGGTGAGTATCAGGGTCATCTGGAGGTCATAGTCCCACTGCTACTTGCGTGTTCAGTAGCCCGCTCCGCACGGCCCCCTCTCGCCCTCTTCCTGGCGCCGGTCTTGGCCGCTGGTGACTTAGTACGGAGTACCAGGGGAAAAAGTCAATCTCCAGGTAGGCGCTGCCCCAAATGTGCAGATAGGCCAGGTGGAGGTAGACCGAGGGCAGGGTTAGAGGGAGGGAGCCGGCTGCTGGCCTACTCAGATGGTCTTCGAGTTGCCGTCTGGGGATTGAAGACTCTGTACAGGGGCACCCTTGTCTCTGGCCTCGCTCCGGGCACTGAGTTGCGGACTGACCTGGCCCTCAATAGCTAGCTTCCTTGGTATTGGGAGCGGTCCCCAGAGTGGATTTGCGGGCGGCAGTACCGGCGTTGGGGCGAACCCCGGACTTCCGCGAACTGCCAGGGCCCTTCGACAGCCCGGCCTGCTGGGGGCTGGGCGCCGGGGGCAGCAAATCGGGGTCCACCATGCACGCGCTGGGCGGAGTGGACAACAGTGGGAGAAACCTGAGGGGGTCTGGCAGCGAGTCTCGGCAAGGAACCCCGAAGTTCTTCGTCTAAGTTCGTGGTGCTAGGGGACCCCCGGAGCACTCCCCTGCTCCCGTCGGAGCTGCCAGGGTTTAGGGGAGTCAGTACAGCCGTGCGGTGATCAAACTTTTCTGACCACTCCCGGTAAGCCCTCGTGTTTCGAGGAGGCGGAGCACCCCGCCCCCGGCGCGCTGCGCGAGCCTCAGCCTTGCCCCTTAGCGGCGGGATGGTGCAGTGCTCTGCCGCGCAGCGCAGGCGCGAAAGAGGCAGAGAGGGACTACGCCTCTGCGGGGCGCCGAGAGCCAACCCCTGCAGGCAGCCATGGGAGTGACGTCGGGCCTGGCCTCCTGGCCCCACTGTGGGCTCAGCGACAGCCGCCTACAGTCTTTGGCCTGTGGGCTGGTCGGGAGAGGGCGTGAGAGGGCTCCAGAGCGAGAGCCGCTGGTGGCCTACAGCACCTCCAGCGTTTTCTCTTCCGGACTATTGCTGTCTGCCCCGCAGGCCTCATGCCCAGCTCCAGTGTTCTCTCCAGGCTGGGCGGGCCACTATCTAGAGGGCTGGGGAGCCGCCGAGCTGTTCTCTCCACACCAGAAGCAGGAACCTGGTGGGAGCTACTGGGTGCTTCCTTGTGGTTGGGACGCCTGGGTGGGGTGTGCTGGGCGCTCTGCTGGGCTTGAGGGCTGCCTGGGGACTCGCCTTCTTGACATCGACCACAGCAGAGGCTGTGCTGTGTACCTTCTGGGGATGAGTCTGAGAGGGTCTCAGGTTTACCTCCGAGGGGAATGGCTGCTTTTTTCGGCCCTGTGTGGGGCCTTGGCTGCATTGCGTCATTCAGGGCCCCAATGGAGTGCCCCTGGGCAGGCCTGGAGGCTGCTGTCGTTGGGCCCTTCCTTCTTCGAGCTGCCCAGGGAGACCATGCTTTCCTTACTCTCAGCTTGCTGAGGTCCTTGCTATGTCCTAGGGGTCACCACATGTTCTGCAAGAATCCTGAGTTCCGCAGGGGGCCAGACCTTCCACGAGAAGGGTGGGTGTAGTGCAACCAGGGGACAGCACCTTTGTTGATGGAGCCATGGGGTGTCACACCAGCCAGGCATGCAAGGAGCCAGCATGTGGTCGATGCAGGCCAAGGTGGGGGCAGCTGGCCCATCCATGACTATCTTCTCGAAGAATTTGGTAGGCTTGGATGGTGGCAGCCAGGGGCTGGTCAGGGGCATGATGATCAGCCAGTCCAGGAGGCCTGCGGCCAGCTTTGCCTAGTACTCGTAGCACACCAGCTGTGAGGCATGCAGGCATTGAGACCCAGGACACCCATGTTGGGTGAGATGAGTATGTAAAGCCTCACCATTGGCCACTTTATCCTGCTAGCCCAGCTTTCTTAATAGATTGTTGAGGCCAGGGAGGCTGTCATTGCTCAGGTGGGTCACCAGCACAGCTCCTACCCAGCCCGGGTGCCTCATCAGCTTCCAGAAGCTCAATGGGGTTAATGCTGCCTTTGACCAACTGTGAAGCCATTGACAGTGAAGAAGGTGGTATCACCAAGGACTCGGGGAAGATGTAGCAGCAGCAGGGCCTGTTGAGCCTGGGAAAGCCCACTGAGGCTGCTGGCACCAGCAGCTGGGCCACTCACTCTAAGAGATCTCCCAGGCCCTTGGAGGCCAGCAGCTGCACGCTTCCTGCCCACAGTGTAGGGTATGGGTCCGTTGTGTATTTGGGTGGTTAGCTACGGCTTTTTGCACGAGGGGTAGCAAGGAGTGTGTGTGTGTGTGTGTATGTATGTGGGGGGGGGGGCACTCTCTTATTCTCATAGAAGAGGTTTTAGCACAAGTTTTCTTCTCACTTCCACCCCACCTCATCATCTCCAGATCCCCTTCTTTCCTCACATGTTGTCATGATAGAGTCTGCCCATTACTTGATCATGCTTTTTTGAGATCACTGTTGGGGCCACTTATGGGGTCAAGCTGGGCTCCACTGAGAAGGAGTGCTATTAGTGCTATTATGTGCTGATAGTGCTATTATGGAAAATTGTGGATCTGGCCAAGAACGAGTACACAAAATAACTATCACAAAATACTAGTTAGACTGGATTCGTTGGAACTGATGGAAAAGAAACTAAGATCCATATGAAAAGCCTATCCTCTCGGGGCGCCTGGGTGGCTCAGTCGGTTAAGCATCCGACTTCAGCTCAGGTCACGATCTCGCGGTCCGTGAGTTCGAGCCCCGCGTTGGGCTCTGGGCTGATGGCTCAGAGCCTGGAGCCTGCTTCCGATTCTGTGTCTCCCTCTCTCTCTGCCCCTCTCCCGTTCATGCTCTGTCTCTCTCTGTCTCAAAAATAAATAAACGTTAAAAAAAAAAAAAAAAAAAAAAAAGAAAAGCCTATCCTCTCAGGAGTAGGTGGACCCAGCTCTGAGACAATTTAACCAGTCAGTGAACAATGAACTCAACACTGGGGTGGGGACCTCCTTCTGTCTCTGTACTGATAGACAACCTCATATCAGGCAAATCTGAAGGCTTCCAAGAAGAATGTATTATTGCCTGAATCATTTTTTTCTATTTTTTTTAATTTTATTTAAATCCAAGTTAGTTAACATATAGTATAATAATGATTTCAGGAGTAGAATTTAGTGATTCGTTACTTACATATAACACCCAGTGCTCGTCCCAACAAGTGCCCTCCTTAATGCCCATTGCCTATTTAGCTCATCCCCCCATTCAACACTGCTCCAGCAACCCTTAGTTTGTTCTCTGTATTTAAGAGTCTCTTATGGTTTGCCTCCCTCTCTGCTTTTAACTTACTTTTTCTTCCCATCCCCTATATTCATGTTTTGTTTCTTAAATTCCACATACGAGAGAATGTATTGTTGCCTGAGTATTTTTTTTTTTAATCTTTGAGGAGAATTCAAGAAATGTTACCCTGATTCATCTGATATTGATAAACTGGATATTGCAGCAATGATACTGTGTTTAAATTTTGAGAATAGGTCAGTCTCCCAGTATGGAACCTCTCAAGTTAGATGTGGGGAATATAATTTTAGCAATGATTTCAGAACCCTATCATCACAGATTTTCAAATCCAGAGATAGTAAGTTCCAAATTTGGAAGTGGCACTTGCAGCAAGATGGAACTTATTGATGATAATACTGTAGTCAGGACTCAAGGTTTACTATGGCAGTGTTTAGATCAAGACATTGCAGGATTCTTTAAATGACTCAATATTGCTGTGGGAGATACAGCAACTTTGTCTGAATGTCCAGGGTGGAAAGAATAGAGAAGTACCGGTTAGGTTTGTACATGAGGAATATAGAGGCCTAGTACTACAGAAGCACAAACATCACAGGGAGACCCAGTACACTGAGGTTTACAAAGCAACAGGTGATGATTTTCTTAAATTTGCTGGTGGTACATCCAAAGAAGTAGCCCAGTTTCTCTCCTAGGAGAAAGAAGTGATCGACTGTATGTGAGTGCTCACATCTGATGCAGTGGTGACCTTTTCTGGACAGCATTGCCTCACCAATGGGGGGAAGGAAGCCATCTTCTTTGTTAACTCCTGGATCAGTAGGCCAACAGGAAATGCTTTTGTCCTCTTTGCTCATGAGGAATATATACAGAACATGACGAAGGAGCATAAGGACTTGTTAGGAAAGGATACATTGAACCCTTTAAGAGAATAGGAGCTGAAATTCAGCAGATGATGAATCATTTCTCAGCCCCTCTCATTCCTCTTCCCACCATTATTCCAGTACTACCTAGGCAGTTTGTACACCTACAAATGTTGAAGAGCATATACACCTTTGAGATCTTTCTTGATCTTTCTTGAGGACCTCCTGTAATTTCTTGGGGAGTTTTGTCCAAATATTCAAACTCACAGGGTTCACATGGTATTGAATCATCAGGGCTACCCATGGGTAAAGGTGTCTTTATCCAGATGAAGTCTATAGACAAAGCATTTATGGCTACACAGAAGTATCCTAAAAAACTGTGAAGGACAACATGCTAAAGTCTTTTAGTATTCAGCTGAGGAGATGAACTTTGTATTCATGGGACAGGGCCCATTTTGTTTTTTACATTTACTAGTTTATTATATAATAAAGTATATTATATAGGATACAGACGAATAGCCAGATGAAGCAGTACATAGAGTGATGTCCCAAAGTGTCCTAAGCACAGGAGCTTCTGTCCCCATGGAGTTGGGGTGTGCCACCCTCCTGGCATGTGAATATGTTCACCAACCCAGAAGCTCTCTGAACCTCATACTAATTGAGATTTTTTAATGGAGGCTCCATTATAATTAATTATTATTGTTAATAAATTCCATTTGTAGTCCCTTTCCTCTCTTGGTGGAATGAAAGTTAGGGCTAAAAGACTTAAGATTCTAGTCATGGCTTGGACTTTCTGATGGCTAGCCACCATCCAATAACGTACCAAGAGTCATTTTGTTAGAACAAAAGACACTCCAGCATATTCTAGGGGATTTAGGAGTTTAGTGTCAGATGCTCCTATTATGTAGGAAATTGCAGTTCTTAGAAGCTCTGTCACCAACTGGAATCAAAAATGAAATGTTAAGGAAAAAAAATTCTCCTAGCACCTCTATTATAAAGGGTTTGGGGAGCTCTGCATCAGGAACCAGGAAAAGACACACGCACACACAGAAACATACATCATTTCACACCAGGTAATCTGAGTCTGTTCCCCACCCCCCACCCCCACCTCATCTCTACTCCCTCTCCAACTATATCATTGATCTGGTTGAGCCAAAATCCTAGACTGTTGAGAGTTTCTTAGACAAAGCCACAGCTCTGGTACCAAGAGCCAGTGATATGATGTTTGTATTAGTTTTTAACTGTTGCCTAATGAATTGAAGCCAACTTAGTGACTTAAAGAAAAGCCATTTATTCACTGTTCTGTAGGTCAGAAGTCAGTCAGGCTTGACTGTGTAGCATCTCACAGGGTCAAAATGAGTGAGCCAGGCTAGGCTCTTATCTAAAGGTCATCGTCTTTTTGTGCCAGCCAAATAGCCAGAGGTGAGACCAATGAGCCCTGGACTGAGACTGCCTTACAGTGACGGTTCCCTACCCTCTTTGGGAGAGATAAATGCTGACTCTACTCTGAAAGCTCCCAACTGCAAAGTTTACTTCTTTAGCTGTTGTGGTTAAAAGGTGCTTGAGGATCCCTCCTGCACTGGTGCTTTTGCTTTCTGCATTCCACCTCCCACTCCAGTGCTCTGCTAGGTGAGGGCCTGTGGCTGCAGAGCTTTTTAATCTAACTTAGCACAGAAGCTAGATGCTTGGTCCCAAAGAGAACAAGTAAACCAAGAATATGTAGAAGGTGCCATTTCTGTTCTTAATCTTAGAAAACACATCACTCTGGATCCTAGTAGGAATCAGCATGGTCTGGCCAGAAAATCACATTATGATTTCAGGTATGGAAGATGGCATGGTGACCCCAAGTGCCTGTGAAAAGCCTTAGGAGTCTTTGGGCTTAATAGCTCTGGTGCCAACAAGTACAGAGAGTATGACATTCACATAGAAGATCTGCCAACTCCAGAAAGCATCCATGCCCAAGGAGAAAGTCAGAGTACCACAACCCCAAATGTGGCAGCTAGTCACTCCATGGAGAAAGTGGATGGAGAGATATGGACAACAGTGAGAAAGATGGCTTGGTGACAGTGACCTTGGTTGGAATCATAGTTGAGGGTCTTATTAGCCAGTGCATTCATTAGTGGGATCATTATCGAAGTTGGGTGAAAAATGTCAGAAGGATATCCTGAAGAGCTAAAGAATTGTGATATTCTGCCAACATGTTTTAAAAAAGAGATTTTCGGGGCGCCTGGGTGGCGCAGTCGGTTAAGCGTCCGACTTCAGCCAGGTCACGATCTCGCGGTCCATGAGTTCGAGCCCCGCGTCGGGCTCTGGGCTGATGGCTCGGAGCCTGGAGCCTGTTTCCGATTCTGTGTCTCCCTCTCTCTCTGCCCCTCCCCCGTTCGTGCTCTGTCTCCCTCTGTCCCAAAAATAAATAAACGTTGAAAAAAAAAAAAGATTTTCCAGGGTCACCTGGGTAGCTCAGTTAGTTGTTTCTGACTTGGACTCAGGTCACAGTCTCACAGTTCATGAGTTCAAACCCTACATTGGGCTCTGTGCTGGCAGCTCAAAACCTGGAGCCTACTTCAGATTCTGTGTCTCCCTCTCTCTCTGCCCCTTCACCAGTCACACTCTGTCTCTAAATAAATAAACGAACAAACAAACATTAAAAGAGAGTGAGAGAGAGAATGAGTTTCCAGTTTTTTCCATCCCTGAGCATGTGGCAAAAGATGACCCATGGACATGCTTGGCCACTTCACTCAAAGTCCATGATAATCCCTCCACTTGCCAATAGTAACCAAAGGAAAACTAATTCCATAAAACTTGCTTCTCTAAACATTTGTCTTCTGACTGTTTTTAAATACGTATTTTGTCAAATATGATTTAGAAGACAAAATGCATAGAAATATGGAGCAAAACCAAGCTGATTTGTAACAAGTGTAGACAATATAATTCAATCAATATTAGAAACTATGATGATGTCCTTGTTCTAACCATTCTGTTCTTTTTAAAATGCAAAGAATATATTTATACCAATGGAGTCCTTGGGGCTAGTGCTATGCCAGTAAGTAGAACAAACATTTGGCAATCTCTGATCTCTCTCTCTCTCTCTCTCTCTCTCTCTCTCTCTCTCTCTCTCTTTTAGAGAGAGAGAGAGAGAGAGAGAGAGAGAGAGAGAGAGCGCTCAAGTCAGGAAGAGGGGCAGAAGGGGAGAGAGAGACTCTTAAGCAGACTTCATGCTCAGCATACAGCCTGACATGGGGCTGGACCCCCATGACCCTGGGATCATGACCTTAGCTGAAATAAAGAGTCTGTATTCAACCATGCAGGCGCCCCTCTTCTACTTTTAAAACTTGATTTGGGGTGAATGTTCAAGTAAAGAAAAAAACTAGAATTATATGTAATGAACAACTGTCTACCACTCATTTAGATAAATCATAAAGGTATCTATTTTAGATCATAAATGGGAAGTTTATACTTTGGAGAAGACATATGTTTCTCACAACGAGGACGTCAGGCAGCCTGCAGGTTTGCTTTACTGCCTTCTCCAGTAATGACTGATGACTGAAAGTTTGCCCCTACCTGCCACCTGCACTTCTTTTCAATGAAGGGAAGGCAGAGCTAATGAGGCAGACTTCTTTCTTTTCTGTGGAATAAGTCCTTCAGATTGGCTACTTTGTTCTGGAATATGGAGATCTCTGTTCTGTATTCTGATGAAGCTGGACACCCAATGTTGATAGGGGCTTAGAAAGTGTTCTAGAAAGTAAGAACCATGATGGTTCCCAAACAGAAAGAAACTCTGTGAGTGCCTTTAGCATGAGAAATAGAACCTTTCAGTTTCCTAACATTTACTTCTGCTCCAGAGGACACACGTGGGAAGCAAAAATAATCTTGCAAAACTCTAATTTTAAAGATGCAGCTGGATTTAAAGGCTTGACTTAAAAATAAAAAATATTCCCAGTCTTCATGATATTCCACATATTTCTGTAGGGTCATAATTGAAAGATCAAAATAAAGGCTCCAAAGCTGCCATTCTGTATTGGCACTATCCAGCTTAGTTTATTTCTTCCTATTGATCTGTTGAATTCTCTTCTGTAAAAAAAAAAAAAAAAAAAAAAAAAAAAAAAAAAGTTTTGTCCTGAGATGTTTTGTTGTGATTATGGTGGTACAATTCTGACATCCTCTAAACTTGTACAAGTTTATAAAATAGGAAAAAGTAAACTCTCAGTCAGAAAGCACTGCCTGTACCTCCCATTTTTGGCAGTAATATGTGGATGTTATTTTAAACAGTGTGCCTTTGTGTTTTCAAATCCAGTTGATCTTACACTGGACCCATTACCTGCTAGGACAGGATCATGAATTTCTTGGTCATATCTGTTTTGGTACTTAATGCAGTGTAGACATGTTCTAAAACTATCTATCTATTTATACACACACACGCACACACACACACAAACACACACACATTCACGTATATATGTATATACATACATGTTTTGCTTGAACCAAGAAAATTGCTAACCACAATTAATTATTAATGATTTAAAAGTCAAACTGAATATCATAAATAGATTAGTCTAGAATAGTCTTTAACTGGTAAAACTATATAGGTTCTTATTATCTTTTTTAAAATTTCTTTAATCTAGGAATAATAAATGTTTTGTAACCATACTAAAAATTATTGTACCCAAAACAGTGTTAATGTTATCATAGGGGAAGGAGGGAAAAATATGATAAAAGAGAGGGAGGCAAACCATAAGAGACTCGTAAATACAGGGAACAAACTGAGGGTTGCTGGAGTAGTGTTGGGTGGGGAGATGGGCTAAATAGGTGATGAGTATTAAGGAGGGCACTTGTTGGGATGAGCACTGGGAGTTATATGTAAGTGATGAATCACTAACTTCTATTCCTGAAATCATCATTACACTATATGTTAACTAGCTTGGATTTAAATAAAATTAAATTAACAAAACAAAACAACAACAACAAAAAAACATAACCCAGGTTACTCACTGTCAGAGAATGAAATTGAAAATAAGCAAAGGAGGAAAAATGAAAGGAACCCTGTGGTCTTGAATCAAGGTAGGAGGGATAAATGCGTACTTGTAGATTAAAACAAACAAAACAAAACAAAACAAAAAACAACAACAACAAAAGGGACACTTGACACCTGGGTGGCTCAGTCGGTTGAGCCTCTGAGTCTTGATTTCGGCTTAGGTCATGATCCCAGGGCCATGGGATCAAGCCCTGCATCAGGCTCCATGATGCTAAGCCTGGAGACTGCTTAAGATTCCGCCCCCCCCCCCGCCCCTCTCCCCATTCATGCTCTGTCTCTAAAGTAAATTAAAAAAAAAACAAAAACAAAAAACAGGGGTGTCTTGGCTCAGTCAGTTAAATGTCCCATTCTTGATTTTGGCTCAGTTCATGATCTCATGGTTCATGATATCATGTGCAGAGTCCGGCTCTGTGCTAACAGCAGGGAACCTACTTAGGATTCCCTTTCTTTCTCTCTGCCCCTTCCCTGCTTGCACTCTCTCTTTCTCTCTCAAAATAAATAAGCATTAGAAACAAACAAAAAATAATGCATATAGATAGGGAAGGAGGGAGGGAATTATACATGCAAATAAAATATAGATGAATGTGTGTACATGGGTTAGTATACATGTATATATTTGTATGTATATACCTCTGTCTACTAAGTAGGAAGACTAGAAGAAGTGGCATTCAGGTAGAAAGGAGCATACTTGATGCCCAATCTTGGTTTCTGACTACCATGCTTCAATAAAAGTTCCTAGCACTCCTTGGAGAACTCTTTGATTCCAGCCCAGCCCTGGTATTGGAAAAAATTCAAGATAAATGTGACAAAATAAATCTTTCCTGGATTTCTTGGTGTTATCATAGAAATCTTGGCTTCCTGAGAAGGCTTCCTGAGAAGGCCTTGGAAAATATACCATAGAGACTGAATGTTTGCTTTCATGTCCCTTAAAATAGTTCATATTTCATATGCAACAAGGAATAGATAAGCAACCATTTGTTTTGGGGGGTTTGTTTGTTTTGTTTTAACGATGGAACTAATTGATTCCACTTAATAACCTCTCTTATCTCCCAAAGACCCAGAAACTTGCATTCTGTGACAGACATTTGGGTTAGAGTATTATCTTCCTAGGTATTTACATTTCAAAAGGGATGGAATCCTTTACAGTGGTGGCATCTTTAGACTGTGAAAAGGCTTATCTTTCCCTTGGAGAGATAAATGTATATGCCAAAGTATTAACCTAAGGATCCTTTCCTACCTGTTCTTTTTTTTTTTTTTTTAAGGGAATCCTGATTTCTTTCCTTTCTTTTTTTTCTTTTTTTTAATGTTTATTTTTGAGAGAGAGAGAGAGAGAGAGAGAGAGAGAGAGAGAGAAAGGGACAGAATCCCAAACAGGCTACATGCTGTCAGCACAGAGCCTGAAGTGGGGCTTGAGTCCACAAATTGTGAGATCATGTTCTGAGGGGAAATCAAGAGGCAGATGCTTAACTGACTGAGCCACCCAGGTGCCCCTTTCCAACCTGTTTCTAAGGCAACCTAGAAAAGAAGAAGTAGAAGTGAAAAAGAGCAATGAATGGTCTCTTTCCCCTTTTTAAATGGAAGAACTTCCTCTTTATCCCTTGCTTACAAAGTGAGACTGCTACTTGCATAGGATGGTTTTCTACCTGGCTCTTTTTGGGTTGCTTTTGAAGAGACTCCTGCTGTAATATTATTCTGGCTGTTGATTGTGCTGTAAGGGGAATCATGTTCTTTTTCTTTTTTTTTTTTTTTTTTCTTTTCTTTTCTTGGTCTGTTATTGGTACCTCTTGATATTAAGAAAAGCATATACATCTCAACAATTACATATGTTTGTACATATATATCAGACCCTTTAACATAGGAATCTGGAACATCTGTGGTACCAGAAAGTGAGAAGTTTCTTGAAAAAAAAAAAAAAAGATGGGCAGGTTAAAGAACACAGGAACTAAATTCGAAGAGCTTCCAAAGGTCAAAGCTATACTCTTTGGAAGAGGAAGAGAAGGGATGATGATGATGATGGTGTTATTAATTCGTTATAACTTTATCCAAGTGATCAAGATTAAGATCTCCAGCAATAAGAGTCATGATCCAATATAGCGGCATAGAAAAATCCTGAACACACCTCTTCCCACAACACACCAAATCTGCAGCTACATGTGGAACAATTCCTTCTGCAAAAGACATGAAAACTAGGTGAAACCTTCCTTATAACAAATGATAAAAAGACCACATCAAGTTGGGTAGGACAGACAAGAATGTGATTTTACCAAAAACCCCATCCCTGGCAGGGTAACCCATAGTCAGGAAAGATCTCACAAATCAGAAGCTTCTCCCTGGGGAATGAGAGGTTTGTGCCCCACATCAAGCACCCCAACCCTTGAGACTTAACACCAGAGACAAACCCCAAAACATCTGGCTTCGACAACCGGTGGGGTTTATGTCTAGGAGACCCAAAAAGATGTGGAGTACTGAGATACTGCTCTTTAAAGGCTTGCACACAGACTCACCCCAGGGGGCTCAACCCAAAAGCAGCAGTTTGAAAAGCTCCTAGACTATATGTGAAGAGGATAGTTTTGCTAATTTATAGCATCTGCCAGAAGGGCAGTTGTTTGTTGAGACTCTCTTCAGGAACAAAGGTACTGATGGGCACCATTTTTCATTTTCCTTCTATATTATTATTTTCCGTAGGTCCATGCGGTCCCTGCACTGTCTCACGGCCCCACTAAAACTCGGTGTCTTACTCCCAGTGTCTTCCTCAAGCTGGAGGATATACTCTGGCTCTCTGCTTTCCTTCTTCCTGTCTAAATCCAACAGACATGCACAGAGAGGGACCTCCTTGATTACCGGGCTTTGAGACCCAGGGACACTTATGTTCCTAGATCCCATGAGACTGTAAGAATTAGACAGTTCTTGCCAGAATGACAGTTGCCAGGAGAGGGCTTAGGGGTAGGTGAAGGGGGTCAAGAGGTGTAATTTTCCAGTTATAAAATAAATAAGCCATGGCGATGTAATATACAGAATAGTGACTGTAGTCAATATTGTAGTTCATTTTTGAAAGTTGCCAAAAGAGTAAATTTTCAGTGTTCTCATCACTAGGAGAAGGATAAGGAGAAATACTCTGATATCTTGCACCTCCATTAGATCACTTCATCTCTGTAGTATTCATGCCCCCAATTTAAAACTTCAATCTAGGGGCGCCTGGGTGGCGCAGTCGGTTAAGCGTCCGACTTCAGCCAGGTCACGATCTTGCGGTCCGCGAGTTCGAGCCCTGAGTCGGGCTCTGGGCTGATGGCTCAGAGCCTGGAGCCTGTTTCCGATTCTGTGTCTCCCTCTCTCTGCCCCTCCCCCATTCATGCTCTGTCTCTCTCTGTCCCAAAAATAAATAAACGTTGAAAAAAAAATTAAAAAAAAAAAAAAAAAACTTCAATCTAATTTTGTGGAAACATCAGACAGGCACAAATTAAGGAACATTTTACAGAATCAATATATGACTGAAGTTTTGCAAAAATATTAAGGATTTGAAAGACAAAGACTGACTGTCAAAAATTGGAGGAGTCCAAGAGACAAATCAATCAAATGCAATGTTGTAAACTTAATAAATCCAGAAATAGAAAACAGGATACTTGTGGAAAAACTGGTGAAATTAGAATAAAGTTATAGTTTAATTGACATTATTGTATGAATGTTAATTGTACGATGGTTGTGTAAGATGTTAACATTAGGAGAATCTGGATAAGGATGTATGGAATACAATTTTTGCAAATCTTCTATAATTCTAAAATTATTTAAAAATGAAATGAAAAAATTATGGCCTAGAAAACACATTATGAGAAAATAAAATGTGTTGTTCAAATCCTGTACTATAACCAATATTTTAGACTATATTTTATATTTATTTAAATTTCTACATCTCAAAAATTTGAGGTGCACATATATTATAGTATTTATGGCCACAAAACTATTTAAAATATAAGCAAGGAAAAACTGAATGAATACACCAAAGTATGAGCAGTAGTCATTTGTTCAACTGTATATTCAAAAATGATTTAGTGAGAATTTCCTATGCTGTAGGTACTGTGATAGACTCTAGAGAAGCATGCGTGAACAAGACAGAAACAATCTTTGCCTTTAGGGAACTTACATTCTATTTTTAGAATAGATTAAAATAATCATATAACAAAATAAGTATTCAATAACTAAAATAAATACTATAAAGACAACAAACAAGTGGGCAAGATGGAGAGTAATGGTTATGGACAGACCTACTGTAGAAAGAATGATCAGGAATGGTTCAGGGAGCACATCATGTAAGGTGAGTCCTGGAAAATGAGGAAAAGCAGGCCCTGAGGAGAAAAGAGATAAAAAAAATTCCAGTAAGAAAAAAAAAGGCAGCAAATATGTATCGCAGTCTTCAAACAGCTAAAGCTGTGGTGTCCTGGAAAATTGGAAAAACAACAACAACAAAAAAACCCAGCTAAGTGATTTGAACTTAGTATTTGTAAAGTGTAGAGAGACAGGGAATAGTCAGACATGCAGGACCAAAAGACAGTGAAAATATGTCTGGATTGTTATTATGTATTTATTTATTTATTTAAACAAAATGGGAAGTAATTGAATTGTACACAGGGAAGTAAAAGTTGAATTGGAGGGGAAGAGAAGGTGTGGACTTTCATGAAGTATTTATTTTCAAAATCCAGGTAATATATCATGGTTCCCTGCACTGAGGTCTTACACTAGAACTGTAGAAAAAGAGACAGATTGAAAAAGCTTTGCAGGTAGAATGTTATGGTGACCTGGATATGCAGAGTGAGGAAAAGGGAAAAATTGAGACTGACTTAGAGTTTTGTATTGAGTAATACTGTGATAAGAAGTAGAAGGATAAAAAAAGAAAAGAGGGTGTGTTTGCTATTTCAGCAAGGGCGTGCTAACCCTCCAAGAATTATTCTGTTATTAGCCATGAAGGAAAGGTTAGAGTCAAGAGTGAGCAGGAGATGGGAGAAGGTAGACACTACCATAAATTTAATTTTAAGAAGACTATTTGAGAGGTATGCTAGCAGCATAACAGTATTTTTCCAGTAGAATATTAGAGGTGTACTGTTTTTTTTTTTTTTTTGAAACTTTAACCTTCTTGTAATTGCTAGAATACAGTACTATTCCATTATGGCAATGCTGATATCTCCTTAAGTATTGTGTATATGTGGTAATGTTTATAGAATGGATAAGAGGTAGGGAAGAAGTAAAGATTACTTTTGGGGAGTTGGGATGTGTATTTTTTCCATCCTGTACTTTAAAACATTTCACAGTGTATATATATTACTTTAAAACTTAAAGCAAAGGTAGTTATAATGTATTAAATAAAGTGTTCCAAAATATGCCGACTAGGTGGAAAAATAAACTATAACCAAATAATTGTTATAGTCGTATATCAACTGATTTCAGAATTAAATACTGTTATTTTTTTCTTTGCAAGGTTATTAACATTAAATATGAAAGCAAATGTATATTAGTACTTGTAATACTTGTAGGCTGAAATTTTATTTTTATTAAAGCACATGTGAGTCTTAGAAGTTTCCTAAATTTTACATATTAAATATTTTTATATCAAAATTCAGTTAGTATAAAGAGAAATTGACCAGTATGATTTTTCTTTCTACTCTAAGTGTTATTCACATAATTCACATGAGTGGTTGACCTTGACTTGCCTTAAAAAAGTTAAGTGAAGCTTTCATGCTTAAAAATCTGTTAAGAAGAATTATATTTTTCTGTCCCAAGCTCTTAAAGTGCTTTGAAGTTCTATAACTGATATCTAGATTTTAAAATCACATGATTTACCTTTCAGTCACATCTTCCCCAAGTGTGAAAAACTAATATATCCTACCGAATAGATACATTTTACATTTCAGTGGCAAAGAAATTATATACTTCTATTGAATTATAAGTGCCTTTTACTTCTGTATGGGTTTAGTTCGATATATATGAATTGTTTTTTTTTCTTTTTCATACCATGTTTTGATAGCAAGGAAAAGAAAACCTACTCAAATTAGCTGATAGAAAAATGATTTTAACATTTAATAAAACACCCGTATGCAAGAAATGGCATGCACAAACAAGAAATGAACTATAATATGAAATACAATCAAGTCATAGAATGACTGGAACTGGTGGCTTGTCACTCACATTTACATCTTTCTTGGTATTTCTACTTCCCTATAGAGACTTGATTCTGCTTACATTACACTTGTATCTGGTGTCTGTAACTAGTTTGTACATGATTCTGGATTTTAAATGTCCTCATCCTGTCCTTAATTTTCTGTAAATCTGGATCTTCAATGTCCAACACTGTCTATTCCTCACAGACTCAGAGTCTTATTTTCTATTAAGAGTAAAGAGAATTTAATTGATAACTGATTAAGGCTGTTTCAATTATCTGAAGCTCAACATTTAGGCTAGGGGTAAATGTTCCTTCATTACCAAGAAAGAAAACACAAATTAGAACTTTATCCATTTTCTTCAGTTTGGAGGCTATTAAGGAGTTTCAGACTTGCATCTTTGACCAAGGGTATGCAAGTACTGTAGTAATTCTATGAAACCAAATTCTGTCAATATTTATTGAAAATTAGCATCAAGTTGAAGTGTCATGTCAATTGATAAATCTTGCTGAGTATAGTGTTGAGAAGAATCCCAAGGCTTAATCTGGGTTCAGTAGTCAAGGGTGCCATGTTAATTAGTGATATAGTCAATTGGCATGGGACAATGAGAAAGAGACTAGAATGCCACACATTTGCCATCTTATAAAAACACTGAACAAAAAATAGAAGAATGTTAGTCCCTAATAGCAGCATTTTTCAATTGTTAGTGTACTAAGAATCATCTTGTGAGCCCATAAAAAAAGTAGATTGCAGGTGTCCACTCTGGGGATTATTATTTGGTAGGTTTGAGATAGGGTTCCTTAATCAGCATTTCTTTCAAGCACCCACATGAATCTGATAACAGTGGAATGATATTCATACTTTGAAAGCAATGTTCTGTTTAACAAACTTTTGTCCCCAAAAATGCCAACTAGATTGTTCATTAAAATGATAAAATGCCTGGGGGCGCCTGGGTGGCGCAGTCGGTTAAGCGTCCGACTTCAGCCAGGTCACGATCTCGCGGTCCGTGAGTTCGAGCCCTGCTTCAGGCTCTGGGCTGATGGCTCGGAGCCTGGAGCCTGTTTCCGATTCTGTGTCTCCCTCTCTCTCTGCCCCTACCCCGTTCATGCTCTGTCTCTCTCTGTCCCCCCCCAAAAATAAATAAATAAATAAATAAACGTTGAAAATGATAAAATGCCTGAACTAGTGAAAATGTTAGGGACTAGTCCAAATATCCAAACTTTTTTTTTTTTTTGAGTTGAATTATTTAATGAATGCAATGACGACTAGACTAGAGAGCTTCAATGGCAGAATATATAATAAGAGCTAGAAGACAGAACTTTTTTTTGTTTTTGTTTTTTTTTTTGTTTTTTTTTTGTTTTTAATATATGAAATTTATTGACAAATTGGTTTCCATACAACACCCAGTGCTCATCCCAAAAGGTGCCCTCCTCAATACCCATCACCCACCCTCTCCTCCCTCCCACCCCAAATATCCAAACTTTTACATGAATTCTTGCTATAAACAGACAAATAAAATCTATTTCATTCAGATTACTTATACAAACGTAAGTATGGGGTATCTTTGATGTCCTAGAGTATTAACAATGATTTTATGGGTCAAGTCAATTTATCTGTAGATTCCAGCAGCTAGACCCCATTCTGACTTTTGGAATGAGCTCAAGTGATTCTAATCACTTTTTCCACAAGCAGTCCTCTTATAATCTCTTTTCTAAGAAACCTCCTTTCTTTAATATTTCTCTGTATTTGTGGCTTAAGTCTCTTTTCCATATGAGTTGCCTAGAAGTTTGCTAGTGACAGTCATAGTGATTTTTGTCCAAGTTTAAACATAGTTTTCCATGTGCTTTGATGCATGAATAGTGCAGTTTGATCCCGTTCATCATCCAGGTACTTTATATACATTAAAGTAGCAGTTCAGCAAAATGCTAGAGAGATTACAATATAATATAGTGGCTAAATACTTGAAAGTTGGCCTGAGACATAAATGGGTTTTGAATTCTGGCTCTGTTTACTTAGATGTCTGAAATCATATCAGATTGTTACATATGGATGGATGGTAAAGAACTTTGGAGGAGATGTATTTAATTAATTTTCTGTTCATAATGCTGAAAAAAATAATAGGAAATTTGTTGATTTGACTCTTCGATGAAAAACTCAGTTTTAAAGTAATTTTCACTGGAGGGAAAAATTTGATGAAAAAAATTGGAAATATAATTGTGACTATTTGGTAAGATAGTAGCTGTACAGAGAATTTGATTATATGACCAAATTCTTATTCCAAATTGAACTACACCCAATTAGCACTGCAGACATGATCTTTACTAGAGCCAATATTCCCTTTGCCAAGATGTCTTGTTTGCTTGGATCATAACAACAAACTGGCAGACCTTCCCAGTCATGGCGATTGCCTGCCTGCATGCCTCCTGGCATTCAGAGACCTGAGCTCCATGCCAGGTGACCCAATCTACCTTACCTCATCTCATAGCTCCTTTTATTTATTTATTTGTCTTTTTCTTAATCATATACTCAGAATTATCTAATCAGTGTCCTTAATCCTTGAGACAGAAACTACTCTTTTCTTATTCTTTATCGATTCTCATCTTTCTTCTCAACAGAAAGCTGATGTTGCTGGGAGTGGAATGTGCTTGGCAAAGAAAACTGCGTTTTCTTGTCCCCTGTACAACTAAGGCTAGCTCACGACTGAGACTTGGTCAATGAGCCTTAACAGTAGTTTTTGTTCACGAAAATTGGGAACTCAAAAGAGGAGAGAGTTTAAGTCAACTGGCATATGTCATTTTGTCTTTCTTCTTTCCTACTGCCTGAAAAGCAAATGGGGTAGTGAGAATCCTAGTGATCATCTTGTAAGCATGAGGTTACTTTGAGGGTGAAGCCTAAGGATGGCAGAGCACATATACGGAAGCAAGTAGGAAATCAATAATATCTTTGAGTTGTCCGGAAAAGCCCGACTCTACATTTAATTATTTGGGAGAAATATGAGTTCCTCTCTTATTTTAAGCATTATTTTCTAGTTTCTGTTGCTCAGAGCCTAACACATTGATACATCACTCTGACAGAGGTAACTCAGATAGAAATGATTCTGGTAATGGTTACATAGAATCCTGAAGTTTTCCAAAGGGACACTTCTGGTTTGCAAACATATTTATTTATTTCGAGTGCAGGGGAATTATTAGGACGGAAGGGGTTGCCAGTTGTTTGAGTTGTCAAAAATTTAGAAGAAGTTAAATTCTAAGCCAAACATTTCCAACTTGCTTGTGAAAAGTATTATTGAATAATGAAGAACTATAAAGATTTGAAAAAACACAATAAATAAGCATATGTAGTAAAATACTTTCTATAAAATTCCTAATCCACAAAATATTCACATTCCTTAAAATATGTCAGGAAAAAAAAAAAACAACTTGTTAGTTTGGAGGAATTATTGGAACTTTGGGTGTGACAATAAGTTGTAGTTAAGAGTTGCCCTATATATTGCAGAAAGCTTAACATTTCTGGATTCTACTCACTAAAATATTCTACCCCCATTCAATATAAGGGTCAAAAACCGAGTTCTGAGGAGTCATTAATTCCTTGTCCCTCACCTCTTCTTCCCTCCACCCTCCCCGTCTTGTTGAAAATCACTGTTTCAGGTGGAATCTGAAGCAGTTTTGCCTTGAGAACCTATTTCATTTATTCCTTTACTTCACTTCACTTGCACCACAATCAACTATCTTTATTGATTTAAAATATTGAATTCAGGTAACCTTTATTTTTCCCTAATGAAACTCTGTCAATCCCTCCCTCCCTCCTCTCTTGATTCCCATGCAAAATGCTGATGATGGTAATTAACATAAATTTAAAGAAGTGCATATTAATGAAATAGTTAGGGGTCTATAATGGAAACAATAAGGAGCTTTAGTCTAGACCCACTCTTAATTTGCTACAAATCTTGTAGAGTTTTTATTCATCAGTGAAGTATGGTTAACAATATCTTCAATTTCAACTACCTGTTACTATTATCAAAATCATATGGAATAATGTGTGTATAATCATTTTACATGAAACACTGGGATAGTGATATTTAGTCAGATACCATTACTACTTTATTTTAAAGATGACAAAAGTAGGGCACAGAGAGTCTAAGGAACTTTTAAAAGGTCATATAGCTGTTACTCTAGGTATCCACACTATAATTTAGGTAGTCTGAGTAAGGAGTTCTTATTCTTAACCATTGACAATACAAAGAATTTATGCATTTTGTGTAAAAAAAATATTTTGATAAAATAATCATCCCATTCTAAATTCTTAAAAGGCATTTTAAGCTTTAAGAATTAAGTATTCAGTTTTGCCACCCAGTAGATGCTTATTCAAAATCATATTCTTTGTTTCAAAAATAAATATCAGAATTAAAAACGTCTAATGGAGGGGCATCTGGGTGCCTTAGTCAGTTAAATGTCCAACTCTTGATTTTGGCTCAGGTCATGATCTCACAGTTCCTGAGATTGAGCCCTTTGTCAGGCTCCAAGCTGACAGCACAGAGCCTGTTTGGGATTCTCTCTCCTCTCTCTCTCTCTGCCCTTCCCCTGCTCATCCTCTCACTCTCTCTCTCTCAAAATAAATAAATACACATATTTTAAAAATTCCTAATGGAGGCTACAATTTGTGAATACTTTACAGTTAACCCTTGAACAATGTAAGGGGTGGGGCACTGACCCTCACTTAGTCAAAAATCCCCATGTCACTTTTGGCTCCCCCAAAACTTTACTTAACCCGAAGCCTTACTGATAACATAAATGGTTAACACATATTTTGTATATTATATGTTATATATATATATATATATTTATACACACACACACACACACTACAATATTCTAATACAATAATCTAGAGAAAATAAAATGTTATTAAGAAAATCATAACGGGGCACCTGGTTGATTCAGTCATTTGAGCTTCTGACTTTGGCTCAGGTCATGATCTGCTGTTCATGAGTTCCAGCCCATCCTTGGGCTATGTGCTGACAGCTCAGAGCCTGGAGCCGGCTTCAGATTCTGTGTGTGTGTCTCTCTCTACCCTCCCCTGCTCTCTGTCTCTGTCTCTGTCTCTCTCTCTCTCTCAAAGTTAACATTTAAAAAATGTTTAAAAAAGGAGAAAAGAAAGAAAATCATAAGGAAGAGAAATACATTTATAGTAATGTACTGTATTTATTGAAAAAAATCTGCATATTAGTGGACCCACATTGTTCAAAATCATGTTGTTCAAGGGTGACCTATATTTGTTTTCCTCTTGCTCTTTTTTTCAGTAATGGAAATGGGTTTTTTCTTTATATATACTAAGAAGCATTGTGGTAGGAGAGGGTATAGCAGAAATAAAAGATGGAAAATATTAATCAACTATGAGTCACCAGTATGCTTTTAAGTAGAAACTGTATAAAAGGCTGTAGATATTCTTAATCTTTTTCTAATGACTCATGACACAAAAACGGGGAAGTAAAAGATAATATTAAATTGTAAAAATATTCTGCTAACATTTTACATAATGCATTATTCCATATTTTTATATATCACACATTTGAATGAAATTTTATATAAAAACCAGTCTCATAAAGAAGAGTCATTAATAAATTTGATAGCTTTAATATTTAAATAAAGACTATGTGATGCTACCAGCAGCTATTTTTTTTTTCATTTTCTTAGAATTTAGTTTCAGAGTATAAGTCAAAGCATGGAATCCATTTTCTTTGTTTAAAGCCAGCTAAAATATTTAGTGTTAAAATTAGCATTTTATGTTATATGGAATCATTTTCTCACTATCATTATGCCAGCATAAATATCTTATAATTTCTAGAATTAGATTTTGAAGCAGTATATCATTTTAGTGAGTCTTCTTTTGATAATTTTAAAAATTGGGGCACCTGGGTAGCGCAATCAGTTGAGCGTCTGACTTTGGCTCAGGTCATGATTTCATGGTTTGGTCTCTGGGTTCGAGCCCTGCATCAGGCTCTGAGCTGACAGCTCGGAGCCTGGAGCCTGCTTCAGATTCTGTGTGTCTCTCTCTCTCTCTGCCCCTCCCTCACTTGCTCTCTCTCTCTCTCTTTTTGCAAAAATATATAAATAAACATTTTTTTTATTAAAATCAATGTATAAAATGGAAACCAATCCAGTTATGGATGCTATTTCTGCTAACATGAAGTTTATAAAAATGTCTAATAAACCATTTTCTTTTCTAAACAATTGAATCATTTTCTTTGTTGTTGATATGGTACCTGAAATACATCTGATAACAAGAATGATGAGAGAAATATTTGGATAATTTTACATAAATGTTTAAAGCCAAAAATAATTATTTGAACATGAAAATTAAGTCTCAAAAAATGACTTAAAATCCCTCCCTCATGCACAGAATGGAAATAAAAATATACTTACATGTGTTATATAATATTATTTCAAATTGTTTCCTAGTAAAAAGAACTGGCAAAAATCCTAAAATATATTTAACTTACTTATTTTTCATGATGTCAGATATTTTCATGATTATGAATTATTAATGAATATGATGAAATATGATGTCAGAAAAGGAAATTAGCTTTTCTGTTGCATATTAAATACAAGGAAATTGTTCTTGTAATCATCTTAGTTTACTTTCTGAGAAAATTCTGTTATCAATAGGGATATAGTTTCTTTTCAAACTGCCATATTTGGTAAATATTTTTTTAAAAAGCCAATAAATAGTTACAATTTTATGTTTGTGAATTAGGTGATATGTAAATGGAAATAAGTATGTTAATGAATTTATAATTTCCAGAATAATAAACTCATATCCTGTAGTTCTATGCTTTTCATGTGGTACTTTGTTTTGGTAATGTCTGAATATTTAATAACTTGTATGGTATAGGCACAGAACAAACAATACTAGCTTTAAAAAAAAAGGACAACCATATTGCACAAACAAAATGTCAGCTCTGGTATATCACATTGCAGTTCATTAATGAACAGATTTATTTGTACATATTTCTTTGCCCTCTGGGCCATTCTTTTGGATATCCATGTAACTTACTCTCTTACCTTTTAAAAATTTGCTCAAATATTACCTTCAAAGTGAAGATTATTTTACTACCTTATCTAAAACTGCACACACACCCTATCACCCTTATCCTGCTTAGTTTTTTTCCATGCTACTTTTTTATAAATATATTTTTTTGGTACACAACCATGTCTAATTATTGATGTATTCTCTGTGGTTGTTTTGCCCCTACAGTGACAGATTTGTGTAGTTATGAGAGAGACAATATGGAAAACAAAAGCTAAAGTATTTACTATTTGGCTCTTTGGGGGGCATGGAGGAACAAAAGTAAAAACAAAACCTGCCTGTCTATGCCCTAAACAATTTGCTTGTATGTTGCTTGTCATTTTACTTCACTAGATTATAAATTCCATGGAAGCAGAGATTTTTCTCTGTTCCTTTTTTTTCTTTCTCTTTATCAGTTCACTATTCCCAGAGCCTATAATAATACCTGGCATGTGGTAGGTAATTAATAAATATTGATGTATAAAGGGTAAATAAAAAATAAAGGAATGAAATGTTGATCACTTTTTCCATGATTTTCTCTTTTCACTTAGTAATCCTTTAATATTTTTTACATCAGTTTTTTATTTCTTAAAAAATTGCAGTCATATATAAACTTAAAAGATAGAAATAAAGCAGTATATAAGATTATTTACAACAAGCATTATAAGTTGTGTCAAATTGACCATGATAAAAATAAAATAGTAAACTATCAAATGATTTATAACCTGGCTTTTTTTTATATTATAAATATGTCATATATTCTAATTTTTATATCAAATGGACATAAACCACAGACAGAGAGAAAAATCAAAGTTCTTTCATCTCTTTGAAAGTAGAATTGACAATAGATATTGCTACTTTGCTTTTAATGTGGCCAGAAATGAAAAATGAATTTATGATGTGGAAAGAATCTAAAAAGAAGAGGCTGCTTCATTTTAGTTTTCATAATAGACAAGGAAAGTAATGTGAAGAATTGTCAGACTTGAACAAAAGATATTAGGAAAGTAGATTTCAAAAAAGGTCATGGAAAATATAACATACAATTCCAACAGCCTTTAGGTGTGACCATAGCTTAAAATGAATAGAAAATGTGTTAAGAGGATTCTGATAAAATAGTATGAGGCACTATCAGTAAGGAAGAAAATAATAAAACACTAAGAAATCTGAGTAATTGTTCAAAGTACTGGTTATGCTAAAAGCTTATATACATAAAAATGTCAAACGTTTTCAGTCAGGCAAACCTGAGAGGATCTGAGACTTAAAAAGTGATGAAGACCCAGAAATCTATGTTCCCCTTTCTAAGAGCCAAAAGATGAAATTGAAAATAATTGTGCCTACTGATGGGGGAAAATGGTGTACAGCTCAACATTGAAAATGAGAAAAAAATAATCACCCACCCTACTATGACAGGTTAGGTTCCCAGGTGCTAGGAAAGAGATTCTGAGACAGAGAGTAGCCTGCGGGATGTTTATTGGAGGGTCCTCCTGAGGTTAGCACGTGTGGAAAGGAACAAAATGAAAAAAAAAAAACTTGGCAAAGGGAGAAAAGGAGTTATAATCCCAACAAAAAGGGCTTGGGGTGCTCTGAGGTGATGGCCCATCAGAATTGCTCCAACCTGTGAAGAGATAACCAGACCTTTGTATCCTTATGTTGATCAGTCATTGAGTGAGGCTGCCACTAAAAGAAATACTAGTATTGGTCAAGGTTGTTTTCTTCAGCATAGCAATCTGCAAATAGGGTTTAAAATTGAAAAATGTCTTCTGGCACCACTCACAGTTCTGTCAGTGAAGGCCAAGGTGCAGTGGGTGGCGGTTGGGGTGGGGGGAGTTTCATTCTTAAAAGGAGATCTGGTCAGTGCATTATAATGTAAACTACATCCACTTATTTGGATAGGTTCTGGGAGTAGTTCTTCATGGATCCCAGAAGAACCTCTTTAAGGTATTTAGAAGATGTTAGTTGAATAAGTATGAGCCATTGCATCTGTATCTAATATTAAGACCATAACAAGATAGCCATTGTCTCCAACCTCTGGTATACATTGTTAATTCCCCTGACATTCTGATGCTTTATTTTGTATCATGAGATCTAATCCCTGAGGGTTCTGAAACATTGGTTACCACGCCCTTCTCAGCCTGAGGTTGCTTCACTCTGACATTTATTCTTATTTATCATGTCTTCTATACCTTTCCTGATTTTTGGTCCAGTAAATGTATCCATCATTGAAAGTAGGGTATTAAAGTTTCCAACTATTACTGTTCATTTGCCTACTTCTTCCTTCAGTTCTCTCAGTGTTTGCTTCTTGTATTCCTATATGAGCTTTGCTTTTACATGTGTATAAATTTACACATACTGTGTCTTCATAATAAAGAATACTTTTATCATTATGAAATATTTCCTTGTCTCTAGTAGCATATTTTATTTTAAAAGTCATTTTGACAGACTTTTAAGCTCTGTCATGCTTTGTTCTTGTGCACTATATTATATTTTATTGTTCATTATCAGCCTACTTGTGTCTCTACTGGGGTAGAATTTTCAGTTGCGGTTGACAGCCCTTTCTCCCTCATCATTTTATTGATACCATTCTATTGTCTTCTAACTTTTATAACTTTAGACTATAAATTTTCTGGATTTCTTATTTTTCCCCTTTAAGTATGTCTCTTTTTTTTTTTGTGATTTCCTTCAAAAGTTTTTCTTTACCTTTGTTTGAAGGTTTTGAATGTCACCTATCTAGGTGATTTTGCTGGGGAAATGTTTATCCTGCTTAGTTTTCTCTGAGATTCTTGGATCTGTGGCTTGCTCTTTGCTATTAATTTTGGAAATTTATCATCCATTATGTCTTGACATATTTCTTTCTTCTCTTTTTGGGATTCAGTTGTATGTATATTATATTTGATGTTGATCCACAGCTCTTGGTGATCCTTTTCTAGTTTTACCTCTCCCTTATTTTTCTTCATTGTGTTTCAGTATGGATACTTTTTAATGACTCCTCAGTAAGTTCATTGAATCTTTCCTTGGATATGTTGAATCTACTGAAGTGCCCGTCAAAGACTTTCATTTTTTCATAGCTTAAAAAAAAGTTACGTCATTTCCATTTCAATTTTTCTTTTAGCTTTCATCTCCTTTTTGAAATTTCCCATCTGATTTTACACCTATTTCATTAGCACCATTAACATATTAATTATAGATATTTAAATTCTATCAGTTAAATGTCTGTCATGCCTGTGTGTGGTTCTGATGATTGCTCTGTTATCTTTTGAGTGACCTGTTTCTTGTCTTTTATTATGTCTGTTTGTTGTTGTTATCAAAAGCCAGACATCTTGTGTAGGGTAGTACAGACTGAGATAGTTTTATGCCTAGAAATGGGCACTCCTTTCCTTCTACTGATCCTTTAATGCAGGGTATTTAGTTAGTTTCACGAGAGTAAGGATAGATTTTTTTTGTTTGTTTTTTGTTTTTTGTTTGTTTGCTATGACTATTCTCAGCTACTCGTTTCAAATTCCTGTAGATATATCTTGTGTTAAGTTGCAGGTTGATTTTTCACAGTAATCCTATTGAAGTGTGAAATTTAAGTTTTTCTTTGTGCTGTGCCTCATGGAAAGTTGTTTTCATTCTCTTATTCATTTCCTGTGCTTCATCCAGGAGTAATCTATTACTGCTTATTATTCAAAATTAGTTGGTTTAACAGTTAGAAGGGGAGTTGGAGGAGTTAATTCTCTGTTGTTCTAATTAAACTTCACCCTGAGGGATGTACTATGTTCCTGGGTCTCAAAAATGTGCCCTTATTTTTCCTCACCCTTTAATGACTGTACTTGTGGGCAAATGTATATTCTTGACCTTCCCTTAGGAAAAGTTTTCTTTTCACCTTTCTCCCTCCCTGAGATGCAATGAGTTTTCACTGATACCTTAAAGGCAGCAATACTTTGTGTCCTTAAACCCATACACTACAGCTTTGTTTCACAGTGGTGGTAGGAAAGAAATATCCTAGTGAAACTTCTTACACTTTCCTCACAGCAACTATTTCCCTACCCCAAGTTTGTACCTCAGTGAATAACTTCTTAGAGCTCTTTCTGAACTTTTTTTGTGAGTGTTCAACTGAGTTTGTGGAAAAATAACCTTCAGGAGGATGTGAATTTCCTCAATTTTTATAGTCCCAGGTTTCAGATTTATACAGTCTATAAATATTTAAAGGTTACTTTCAACCTTTACCAATTTATCGACTATGCTATTGGAATTCTTCTTACTGAGGCCCGCTTGTGTATACCCCAGTTGAGCAAGAACTCACATCTACTCTCTCACAACAGAAATCATCTATCCTTATGGTTGGCCAGTTCATTGTCCTGCAACCTCAGCTATGCAGTTAGTTTGAAAAAAAATGTTATTTTCAGTTATTTATATCCAGAAGTATAAGTATACTTTATTTTTAAGTAATTATATTTAAATTACACTTGAATTTTAAGTAATTATTCTCAGCTTTTAATTTTTTTTTCCAGATTGTATTAACAATAAAACATAGCAATAGCCACCCAGTTCGATGTCTTAATAGCCACTATTTCTCCTTTATTATACTTCTCATCTGAACATTGCATCATGTGTGTGAGTGAATGTGTTCATTTCATAATATGTTATATTGATTTACCACCAATGAAAGTTTTATAAATTACATACCTACCTTTTAGTTAATATCAGGTAATGTGTATGCCTCATCCATCTCCAGTAGGATTCTTGTTTTCAAGGCAGCAAGTGTTACAACTCCAAATTTTCATCTTAAATTTATCTTTTGACTATTCCTGTCCCCTACTCATTCAAGTTCAGTTCTACAGGAAGCAGAATACAAGTCATAGCTAATTGTGAAGAACATGTGGGGAGTGCTCTTGGAATCAGTATCTTTGGAAGGTAAGTAAAGGAAGGAAGACTGGACATATGGAGAATTTTAGCCAATGTAGTTCCAATAAAGGCTTCAGTTGATTCCCACAGGGATTTAGGATGGCATGCAAGAGTGCCCTGAGTTGAGATAAGGGGTTTTATCCTCCTGTGTGATAGTTCACTAGAGGGAACTTTTCACAGAAGAAACATGACATTGAGAAAAGTAGTTTCCTTAGATTGAGGCTCATAGGCAAGACTTGCCAATTGGCAACACTGTCAGTAGGTGGGGGGGATAACATCTTTATTCAAAAATAGAGTTTGGTTGGCGTACCTTAGTGTATGCCATGTTTATTCTTACTTTTTTTTTTATCAAATAAAAATATCTTAAAATTAATAGCCATAATTATTATAGATCTAGGAATTAAAATATTCACATTTCTGGTTCCACAAAATGTACTGACTAGTGGGGAGAAAGAAGTATGCCGGCAGTAATTGCTTATTACTGGATGAGCATCTATAATACCATTTGGTTGGCACATTTCTATTCTGAAAAATGTTACTGCTTTCTCTTAGAAATAGGAGTGCCTGTGTCAATATAACTTAAATATTTGTTCCAAGAAATACTCACCCAGGAAGTTAAGATTGCAAACCAATAAATAACACCAACTATTTGCTTTAGGAGAACTGTTGCAACAAAAGTATCTGAGAAAACAGTTTGCTCATCTGTGCAAAGAGCTGTCAGACAATATTTTTCATATGTGGAGAAACAGCTCATTTATCATGACAATAGTTCCATCAAAACTTACCTCAAAATCCTTATCCTACTTTGTCTATTGATACTATACTACTGTGTAAACTAATGAACAAACAAAACACCTTTAATTCTAAAAAAGTTTTCCACCTCAGAAGACCCAGTTTAAAACCACTTGAAGTGAGACTTATAATTTTATAAATATCCTTCACTAACTTCCTCTGAAACATTATTAGGACTGTGTCAAGGTACTGTTCTCTGTTGTTATAGCAAATTTAATAAGTTTAGATTGATTTAGTCAGTAGTCTTGTTTTAATTTTATTTACAACACCCAGTGCTCATCACAAGTGCCTCCTTAATACCTATCACCTATTTAGCATATTCCCCACCTACTTCTCTCCATCAACCCTCAATTTGTTCTGTATCATTAAGAGTCTCTTGTGGTATGTTTCCCTCATTCCTCATCTCCTCTTCCCATATTTTCATCTGTTTTGTTTCTTAAATTCCACACATTAGTGAAATCATATGCTATTTGTCTTTTTCTGATTGATTTATTTTGCTTAGCATTATACATACTAGCTCCATCCACATCATCCCAAATGACAAGATTTCATTCTTTTTGATGGCTAACACACACACACACACACACACACACACACACACACCACATCTTCTTCATCCCATTCATCAGTTGATGGACATTTGGGCTTTCTCCATAGTTTGGCTATTGCTGATAATGGTGCTATAAACATTGGGGTGCATCTACCCCTTTGAATCTGTATTTTTGTATCCTTTGGGTAAATACCTAGCAGTGCAATTGCTGGTTTGTAGGGTAGTTCTATTTTCAGTTTTTTCCCCCAATGATTATTTATTTATTTTGAGAGAGAGTGTGTGAGTGGGAAGATGGGCAGAGAGAGAGAATTCCAAGCAGGATCTGAGCTGTCAGCTCAGAGCCTGACTCTGGGATTTATCTCACGAATCGTGAGAGCATGACCTGAGCCAAAATCACGAGTTGAACAGTTAACCGACTCAGCCACCCAGGTGCTCTATTTTCAGTTTTTTTGAGGAACCTCCATACTGTTCTCCTGAGTGGCTGCACCAGTTTGCATTGCCACCAATGGTGCAAGAGGGTTCCCCTTTCCAAGCACCCTTGCCAACACCTGTTGTTTCTTGTGTTGTTAATTTTAGCCATTCTGACTGGTGTGAGGTGACATCTCATTGTGGTTTTGATTTGTATTTCCCTGATGATGAGTGATGTGGAGCATCTTTTCATGTGTCTGTTAGCCCTCGGGATGTCTTCTTTGAAAAACTGTTTATTCATGTCTTCTGTCCATTTCTTAACTGGATTATTTGTTTTTTGGGTGATGAGTTTCATAAGTTCTTTATATATTTTAGATACTAACCCTTTATCAGATATGTTGTTTGCAAATATCTTCTCTCATTCCATACACTGCCTTTTGGTTTTGTTGATTGTTTCCTTCACTGTGCAGAAGATTTTTTTTTTATCTTGATGAAGCCTCAGTAATTCATTTTTGCTTTTATTTCCCTTGCCTTCAGTGATGTGTCTAGTAAGAAGTTGCTCTGGCTGAGGTCAAAGAAGTTGTTGCCTATGTTTTCCTCTAGGAATTTGATTGACTCCTGTCTCACATTTAGGTCCTTCATCCATTTGAATTTATTTTTGTGTATGGTATAAGAAAGTGATCCAGTTTCATTCTTCTTCATGTAGCTGTCCAATTTTCCCAACACCATTTATTGAAGAGACTTTCTTCCATTGCATATTCTTTCCTGCTGTGTCAAAGATTAGTTGACCATATAGTTTTGGTTCCATTTCTGGGTTTTCCATTCTGTTCCACCGATCTATGTGTCTGTTTTTGTGCCAGTAGCCAATTGTTGTGATGACTACAGCTTAGTCAACAGGTTTTTGGTGGTCTGTTGGGGAGAGTATAATTGTCAGTTCTGAAGATCACACCAAGGGCCTCCTAATATTTTATTTCTGGCATGGTTTATTACCCTTTACTTATAAATAGTGCCTTCCTCTAAGGCTTTATATCCCATCCAAGGATCGCTGTGACCACAGTAGTAAATTAAGCCTGAATTTGGTGAGTTCTAATTTCTGTTTGTATAGGTCAAGCATTTTCAAGGTATGGCCTGCAAGCCATACTTGTTCATTTATGTCTGTGGCTTCTTCCCTGGAGGAAGATGGTTGGGACAACATCTTCTGCAACAGCAGAACTGGATGGTTGGGACTGAGGCAATTATGGTACCGATAGCTGAAAATATTTGCTATCTACTTTTTTAGAGAAGAAATTTATTGATTTATTGTCTGCATTCTAAATGCTGAATTAATTTTATCTTTCTGAGAATGGGGATCCCTCTTTTACAAATCATTTAATTACATGCTCACAAATTGATAATATATATAATACATTGATAATAATATATAGATGGATAGGTATATGCTATAATATATACATTTTTTTCTTTCTGTTCTTATCTTTTTTTGTTTGTTTTGAGCCTGTAAGAGGAGTTCATAAGACACAGTGGGCATAAGACCAAGAAGTCTGTTTTTCAAGATAGTTCCAAGGGCTGCTAAGATCAGAAAGTTTTATCATATCTATATTGTTATAGGATAAACTTTGCCATGGTCAACTTTTTTTTTTTTCAACGTTTATTTATTTTTGGGACAGAGAGAGACAGAGCATGAACGGGGGAGGGGCAGAGAGAGAGGGAGACACAGAATCGGAAACAGGCTCCAGGCTCCGAGCCATCAGCCCAGAGCCTGACGCGGGGCTCGAACTCACGGACCGCGAGATCGTGACCTGGCTGAAGTCGGACGCTTAACCGACTGCGCCACCCAGGCGCCCCTGGTCAACTTTTGAAAACATTACAAGAAGTTTCCTGTGTCTCATCTTTGTTTGCCTGTTTTTCAGTTTGTGTAGATCCATTATCGCCAAATGGCTGTATGGATCTGAGAATGGGGGCTGGGTTAGAGTGTACCAGATATCTGGACTTCAAAGTTCCTGGTAAGAGTTGGAGGGAATCATAATGCTGCAGGATCTGAGGTATTGCACAGATCCCCAAAATGTCTTTTTCATGGTGAGCAAAAATTTACTTGTCAGGCCAAGAGTGGCTTCTCTCTCTCTCTCTCTCTCTCTCTCTTCCCCCCCCCCCCCCCTTTGCTGCAGGTTCTTTCCTCCTTGGATAGATGACATTATTCACATGATTCCTTGAGGTTCTGCTACCGTCAAGGCAGGCTACAGATCAGGGTAAAACTACTCAATTTATCTTGTATGTCGTGGCTGCTGTAGTGAACCACTCAGACCCCTTGTCATGCCTGAGGCTACCCATTCCACATCTGCTGAGATCATTGGCAGCTGATGGCTCAAAGCCAAGCCTGTTTTTGGAAGTGCTCATAGACAAAGAGAGATGCTATACCCAAACTCTTAAGCTCTCCCTAAGGTCAGGCCATATCCAGTAAAGTCTAAAAGCTTTGTTCCCTTGTATCAAAAACTGACACCACTGAAGGACCATTCAAACCTTAGCATTCCACTGAGATTAGCTGAGCCATTTGTTGCCACCATATGACAGCTCACCCTATGCTTCTTCCAGATTTTACTTTTCTTCGTAAGTATTGATTCCAAGAGCCATTTCTAATACATGTCCTACAAAGCAATAGCCATCTCAGTGTCTGTTTCCCATGAAATGTGATTTAAGACACTATCCTCACCAAAAATATATCCAAATCCTATTACTTTAAATTATTGATTTGCATGGAGAGGAGAAAAAAGGAAAAAGCAAGGGATTTACAAAGATTCTGGTATCTTACTCACAATATATATTCATAATGATAATTTTTAAGTAGCTCACTTTTATTACTCTTATAGCATATGCTACATATGCACGTATAAAGTAAGTTAATCCTATCAACCCTTGAAGTCTTGGGTTCGTAAACTGTGTCAAGACAACTCACAGTGCTTCATTGTATTATGAGGAGGCCATTTTGACTGATATTTTGGCATAGTTAGAAGATGAATTTGTGATACTCTACTTTTTCTACTTCAGTTACTGGCCATATTATCATATACAGATCAATTCATCTTGCTTGGCTCTAGAATAAAAGTTTTAAAGTAGTTTTGAATGCAGAAGATTGGTGTATTTTACTTCATTGTCTCAAAGAACACTGCATTATTTCAAGAGTGTTGGTAGATAACTTTAATAGGCTTTCATAAATATTTTGAAATTATTTACTAAGATAAAATAAAATGACACTTCAGCCTGGTTATGCAAAATCATTTGAATTTTATCATACTTCCACACAAAGTTTATGTTAAATAAATTATATGTGGAGATGCCGCACGTTTTTGTTCATAATATCTATTGAGATGTGCCTTTTTGAAAACAATTTACAGATATTTAGAATTGGCCTTTTGTGTTGGAGTAGAAATAAAACATGGAAAGATAAGGCTTCAGTAACACAATGATTGAGTTAAATCTTTATCTTCAAAATCAAATTTGAGGCTGCTAAAGATTATGCACGGCTATTACTAAGTTATACTTAGTTAGGAGATGTAGTATCTTCTCTCAGAAATGAAGTACATTGGCCTTTGAGCAACTCAGGTTTGAACTGTGAAGAACTTTGTTACTTCATTATAAGATCCCTATATGTACATATAACATGAAAAATATGTTACAGTTGACTATGTTATCAGTAAGGCTTCTGGTCAACAGGAGGCAATTAGTAGTTAAGTTTTATGGGAGTCAAAAATTATACACAGATTTTCAATTGCATTGGGGTTTGGCACAACTAACCCACCACTTTATTCAAATGTCAGCTATTTAGTGACAGAGTCAAAAATATGTGAAATATAATAACAAAATATAAAAGACTATCTGAGTCATTATGCAGTTAGTTAACAAATGAAGATTTCAAGTAATAATTCCCTGAGTTCAATGGATATAGATTACAGATGGCTCAAGTCACTAAACAGTTCTGGAATGACTTCATGGAAAGTGGCAGGGTGTTAATTAAGCCTTGAAAAGGTGGACAGCATTTGAAGGATGAAATTGATTGGTGGCAACATGACATGCAAAGGTGATTTAAAGAGCAGAAGTGCAAAGTCAAAAATGTGCAAGATATTTGGGGGGTTCAAAAAAGGGCATTGCTTAAATCACACATTTTATGTGACAGTAGTAGATGATATGGCTTAAAATAGAAGTTGGGGCAAATTACAGTGTTTTGAATAACTAACTCATTTATACATCCCATTAGAAGCAAAAAGCATTAATTAAAAATATTTTAGTAGGTGAATGGCATGATAAAGAAACATGAATTTTAAATGAGATTTTTAGTCCATTGACTAGGTAGGGAACAGAGTAATATTGGTTAGAAGACTGGGGAGGCAACTCAAAAGAGATAGGCAAGATAAGTGAGAGTGTTCATTATATCAGTGGTATGATTGGGGCGGAGAGCACAGAACTGAAATACATTGTGGGGACAAAGAGGGCAGGATTTTGTATTCAATATATGTGGCAAGAAAGGAAGCAGGATGAGTTAAAGGTGAACTGAAGTATTCCAGCTTGAGTGACAGATTGAATGTCTTGCCACCAAATGAGAGGTTAGTCATTAAAAGATACTTAGTTTTAGGAGAAATGATGATGAATACTTTCTGAATATGCCATGTTGGGAGAGATTTATAGTGAGGATAAAGTTATAGGAACCTTCAGCTCCTATGGGAGCCAGAAGTGGTTGAGGAAAAAGCCTTGAGGAAGACTGAGGGGAAAAGTTTAGAAAGTTTTGAGGGGACGCAAAAGAGCAAAGATCTCATGCAAGCCAAAGGAGGAGTATTTCAAAATGCAGTGAGTGATCAATGATGTCAAAAGTGGCAGAGATGTCCCATAACATAAAGTTTGCCAAGATAATGAAGCATTCTAGTAAAGTATTAACCTAATGAGGCCCTTAGGTACAGTTTATAAAGAATTGGTGAATGTTTTTCTGGAAAAAAAAAATCCTTGATTTATATTCATTACAATGCACTGCAAGGATAAGATGCTCTATTTATTGTAATAAATTGTCTCTAGAGCACATTGAACTTCCCAGTTAATTAAATAATGCTATAATTTATTTCTATTTATGTTTTATTATTTTTCCCTGGTGGAATCTAAAGCATCCTTAATATCCTGGGCCAGAATGTATAGTGCATTTTTGGAGCTACATTAACTCTTTCGCCTTCATTCAATGCATTGAAGACAATAATATATTGGCATACTCATACAAATGTAGGCAAATTGGCTTCATTCATCTGTGTGATCAGGGACATTTTCACATTAATCCTAGAAATGATCTCTTAATGTAGTCAATCCTCTTAATGTATAAATTACTTTCTGTGAGAAGTGAATCATTTTTGAGTCAACACTAATGTTTGCAGATCACGATTAGTTACTGACGTAGGCCAAGTTTAGATAACAGCTACAAAAGCAATGTTGAGAAGGAAATTGTGGACCTTTAATTTATGCGGATACATAAACATGTATAAATGCACACATACACACAGAGAGATTTAATCAGAATATAAGATAACAGCCTTCTAATTTACCCTGTTCCTTTTTCTGAACAAATTCCTTACTCATTAGCTGGTTGAAAAGTAGATAAATTGATTTAACAAATATTCACTGATTGTATACTATGAGCCAATATTAATATCAATGGACATAGCAGGGAACATAGCATATATTTTCCTTCTTATCATGAGGCTTACGATTAGTGAGAGCTATAAATGATAAATAAAATAAGGAAGTGAATAAAAGTATTTTAAGTGGTATGAAGAACCTAAAATGAAGGAATTTGATAGAAAGGAATAGGGTAGGAGTGTCTAACATAAATTGAATGATACTTTTTTTTGGTTGCCCAGGCAACATCCATTCTTTCTTACTCTGTCTCACCATAACTATAGTCATTATCTCCTAACACCATACCAAAACTGATTGCAGGGGAAGATGGTCCATTTAGAGCTCTAGCATGAATTTAAGTTAATCATAGTCAATAAGAGCATCCATATATTTGCTAACTGTTGAAGTCCCATGGTGGCCACATGATGAGAATTTGTCCAATCAGGTGGACAAGAAGGACTTTATTTCATGGATGACTGAAAGGTTGAAAGGCTTCTTGTCTTAACAGGTAGTGATGTGAACAGTAAAACATTTCCTTGAAGCCATTCTATAGCCACAAAGGAAACAAATCAGGACAAAGTTGGTTGGTTAATGGTGAAGTGAAGAAAAAGACTGAATATAGATTTATGCTGACATCATTAAGCCACTCAATCAACCAATTCTGAAACCGATCTGTATCTGAAGATTTGATTTTATGTAAATACATTTATTATTTAGACCAGTCTGATTTTAAGTGACTGTTACTTGCATCTAACACATATTGATACTAAGTAATACACCTAGCATACTAACTAATAGAGGGATATCCTCTCTGAGGAAGATATATTTAATTTGAATAGTAAATTCAGAAAGGGGACAACCACGTAAACATCAGGAGAAGGAACATTCCAAGTAATAGGAGTAGTGCAAAAATATACGAAAGAAATAAATCCAAAATGGTAGAGCACAACAGAAAGAATCCTAATGTGGATGCGGTTTATTGATGAGGGGAACAGAGTTTTGAAGATATTATAAAAGTAAGTGGGGCAGATCATATAGAGCCTTGTAATGATAGTTCATCATATCTAAAAGTCATGGATATATACACAGTATGTGTTAAGTATTCTATATCTTATACAAAACTCAAGGAAGAAGGATAATGCATCAAATATTCTGTGAGAGCTTGCTGTATTTCCTTTCTAAGGCAAGCACTACATAAAGAATTGGGGCCAGTTTTGCCATTAAAAAAAATTTAAAGCATTAAAGAAATATCAAGTTACTTGCATAGCTAAAATGATATGAGATCCTGGGAAAAGAGAAAGAGTCCAGAGTATGTCAGTTTGACTATTCACTGCAGATACAGATTCATATATATGTGGTAGGAAATTATAACTAAGAGCTTTTCAATTTATTATATATCTCTCTGAGAATAAGCTCTATAAGACCTTATTTCTACAGGAAGTGAATGAACATTCTTTCTTTTATCCTCTCTTCCTTTATTCACACTCTCAATGTCAAAATCTGTATTATTGGTAATAATGATGCTATTAATTTTGACTATCATTTAATTCTTATAATTCATTAGGTACCTTCTAAGATCAATCTTAATTGTTTTGCTCTCACAGGATTCCTATGGATAGATACTTTCATTATCTATACATTATACAAATGAGAAACTAAATCACAGAAAACTTAAGTAACTTACCTGATTCAACACAGGTAGTAAGTAGGAGAATAATAAAACCATGCTGCCTGGCTCAGAGTCTATACTGTTAACTAATATTTTATTTCTAACTGGGCTAAAAATATATAAATAACAATAAATGGAGGAGTTCCTTTACTTTAGATATCAAACAATATAACAAAACAATTTTATATTTAAAATTAATTAGCAGTGTGAGCTTAGTTATGATATTAAATATATATATATAACTACTATATATAATATATATGTATATATATTTAAATTTTTAATGTTTATTTTTGAGAGAGAGAGAGAGACAGAGTGTGAGTGGGGGAGGAACAGAGAGAGAGGGAGACACAGAATGTGAAGCGGGCTCCAGGCTCTGAGCTGTCAGCACAGAGCCTGATGTGGGGCTCGAACTTGCAAACTACAAGATCATGATCTGAACCAAAGGCAGATCCTCAAGTGACTGAGCCACCCAGGTGCCCTGATATATATATATATATATATATATATATATATATATATATATATATACACACACACACACACACACACACACACACATATATATAAAATTATAAATTATATGTGTGTACAATTTATATACATATATAAATTATGTGTGTATATATACTGTAGCCCAAATAATGCTGTGGGATCTGTCAGATCAACTGTGTTCCATATATCTGTCATCCTCTTAGCCTAAGTGGGATCTTTTTATGGTGATAGCAGAGTATACAGTACAAATATATACAGTTGGGGCGCCTGGGTGGCGCAGTCGGTTAAGCATCCGACTTCAGCCAGGTCACGATCTCGCGGTCCGTGAGTTCGAGCCCCGCGTCAGGCTCTGGGGCTCTGCCCCTCCCCCGTTCATGCTCTCTCTGCCCCTCCCCCGTTCATGCTCTGTCTCTCTCTGTCCCAAAAATAAATAAACGTTGAAAAAAAATTAAAAAATATATATATACAGTTAAATTATGTATATAAATTACACACACACACACTACAGGATATAAACATATCCTATATACCAGGTCTCAATGATAAATTAAGGTGTAAACAGCACATCTGAACTCGGCAAACCTGAGTTCTTCCCAGGCATTTGATATACAAAAACATGGAAGAAAAATCCTTTATCATGTAGGATCTCCACAGTGTATGGATAAAATCCAGAACTGCACATTTTTTTGTTTGTTTGTTTGCTAGCAAAAAGAGAAAGGGACCTAGTATAGGAGAAAATGATGTCAACACAAAGGGATAAGCAGGTATTAGAGATAGGAAAAAAGAGAGCACTAACAGTGCTTTAGTCCCTGGAGTCCGTTATTGTTAACATCATCATCTCCACTCTTTCATTTCTGTGGTGTAAAAAAAGCTTGAGTAATGTTGCTAGAGACAGACTTTAAAATGTGAGGTTTGGTTGAGGCACTGAGAGGGGCAAGATTCTGAGGTAGGAAGATGGACTCCTCGCTATGCACTAGCAAGCGTTCTGTTTTGTTGGTGGTGGTGATGGTGGTGGTGGTTTTTCCTAAGTGCCTCAAAGCAGAGACTGCATAGTCTTAACCTTTGCCCCCTTCCTTTATACTATTCTAATGATATATTATTTCTAGCTCTTTAGATCAAGAAGAATTATACTTATGTTTTATTTACATGTATATTATATTTTTGCATATAAGATAGAATTTTATTTTTAATGGTAGATAGACAATTATACTAACATCATGTGTTAGTCTGTTCTCTTTGAAATGTCAACTTTGTTATATATTAAGTGTCATATATGCTTGGGTCTGGTTTGTTTTTCAATCTTCTGATTTATGTATCTCTTTGCTTTCCCTTCAATTGATACCAACTGTTTTAAAACTATATATTTTAAATTGATATGTATGTTTATACATTTAATATAAATATTTATACCCAGTATGACTATTCCTCCACCATTTTTTCATGATTTTTGAAATTTTTCTAATGTTTATTTATTTTTGAGAGGATGCAAGTGGGAGAGGGGCAAAGAGACAGGGAGACACAGAAACCAAAGCAGGCTCCAAGCTCTGAGTTGTCAGCACAGAGCCTGATGCGGGGCTCAAACCCACAAACTGTGAGATCATGACCTGAGCCGAAGTCTGGGGCTTAACCCACTGAGCCACCCAGGTGTCCCTCTTTTTCATGATTTTTAAATGTCCTTAACATTTTATCTTCCAACTGAACTTTAGATTCAGCTTGACTATTTATTTAAAATGCATTTTGGGTTGAATTTATAAATTAATATGTGGAAAATAGATGCCTTATAACATTGAATCTTCTCATACGGGAATATGGTTTTTCTCTTTATTTCTTCAGTTCCTCTTTTATTTACTTTAGTAGAGCTTTACAAATTTATTTATTTCATTAGTACACATCATTTTTTAAAGAATGTAGGTTCAGAAGATTTAGTAGAAAAGTGTCTGATTATTGAATCTTGTTTGCTACTCTTTTTGAACTGAAGTAATGTACTACAGGAGCACAACAGACTTCAACTGAAGGAGGCCATCTGAAAGAAAAAATAAGAGAGTTATATAGTTTTTCTAATAAAGAGTCTTTATGTCTCTGCTTAATGCTTCTAGACAGCTGACAAGTGGGCAGACCAGAAAGTGATATTTGAGAAAGCCAGAGGGATGGAGGGAAACTATTCTTATAGACTTATTTTTAAACCTTCCTGTTGTGAATTTATCTCCCAGTAAAGAAAATCCACTTAGACACGTTTTGGGGGTCAGAAAGCCAATTAGCACTGCTTCTCAAAGGAGTGTATTTTTCACTTTGGTCGAAGGTAGAGAGACCAAGGCAGAGGCCTTTGATCTGAGGGCTGGATGGTTGGTTGGTAAGAAGGAAATCACAAGTTCAATTTGCAGACTCAAATATCACTGCCTTAGGAAGTCTAATACTGGCCATTAAAGCAGTATGGGTGGAGTATTAGAGGAAGTAGAGAGGACATGACCGCTGGTTGACCCCTTGAGCAGGACCCAGGCACAGGCTCCATATCCCCTTCCTTTCCTTGGAATGTGCATTCCTCTTCCTTTCCCTGCTCTCAGAAGCTGCCTTAGGGATACAGCTTTGAGATAGCAAGGTGGTATTGAGTCTATTTGGACAGTATAGGTGACTGAACCCATTGAAGGCCTCTATATAAACTTTTACGATCTGATGGTCAAGTATGAAGATCTACTCATCTTGTGGCTGACCAAGACAAACCTAATAAGTAAATTCCCTTGCTTATTAAACCTGCTACCTACCAATCTGGAGTGGTCTGCCTCTTTCTTTGGTGTCTCCCAGCCTTCAGTATATGGGAAAGGTGTGTGGATGGGGAAGACTGGTTTCAGGTTACACCCAGAAGCTCTTAAGGAGGCTGTAAACCAATAGGAGTCCTTCAGATTGAAAATAGATAGATGGCCACCAAGGGTGTTTAGGGACTGTACTGAGAAAACCTAATTCTGGCAAAAAGAGTACAATATTTCTCAAGATTTAAAGCATCCCCTATGTGCTTGTAACTAGTCTAATAGGAAATAGGCATCTAAATGATACTACTTTCAAAATAAGAATCTGGTGTTCTATTTACTGTCATTTGGACAGTGCATAAAAGAATACTGTAGCTAGTAAAAGCAGAGAAAACTGGTATCATCAGCATAGGTGTTTTCTCCATCTCCAGGAACATGACTGAAAAAATGGATACACTGGTCACATCACTGACTGTCAGTGTATGGAATATAGTTCTTGTTGGTGACCACTGTGCATTGCTTCCTATTTCTCCATTTCATATGCAGGATTTTTGTTGTGATTATGATTGCATTTGGTTGTGAGGGTAGTTTTGTTATTTATTGGATAATTTGTTATGTAAAGAAAACAAAAATTGTGGGTCCAAAAATAGAATGCTGAGAAAAAGTTTTACTGTTAAGCAGAAAGTCCAGGTTAGGGTATGTAAGCTAAGAGTGAAGAATGGAAAAGGAGTTTTGTTTTGTTGTTTGTTTTTTGTTGTTGTTTGGGGGTTTTTTAAAGTAGAAAATAACAATCTCTGTTCCATATTTAGAACAGTGTCTGAGTGATGCTGATTGGTTCATAATATCTAGACCAAATGCTGAGCATTGGATAAGCTCTTACTTGATTGTGATTTTTCCAGAAAATGGGCTTTGCTGCTTATATGAAATAACCAATCCAGGTTTATGGAACTATGCTTGCCATTTTAGTAGAAATCAGGTTTATACTGTTATCTATAGATTCATTGGATATATAACAAGGCAACCCACATCTAAATTTTATTGAATAAGAGGCTCTTCATCTAGAGGTTCTGTACTCAGAGCTATACATATTAGTTAGGCATGGGTATATCTTTTGGGGAGAATAGGACATTATTTGAAGTTTTATGTGGGGCTGTTATTTTATGTGAGATGTTGGGATTTTTTGGGGGGCGGAATGCATAAGAATTATATTTACGAAATGCAATTCCAAAGAGACAACTAGAGAGTTACTATATTTTGTGTATGTTTTTTTTTGGGGGGGGCAGGGGGATGTTGTTTCTTTGTTGTTTGCTTACATCCTTGTTTTTATGAGTTTTATTCATTAGCCTCACTTTCACATTTTCTTTCAGTAACAGCACTTCCCTTCACCCTGATCATAAAGAAAGATAAATAACCTAGCCTGGGATAATTATATTTTTCTAACTCTTTGGGCATGAGGATTGGACTAAGAATAATGACGATACTGTGGGATTTTATCTGCAGAATATGCTCATTTATTCAGTAAATATTTTTGAGTATCAACTATATGATAGTGTTTTGCTACAGTAAGAATAAAATGTATGTGTTATGGAAAAAATCAGAAAATAAGAATAGAGATTTTGAAGAGGAATAGAAAGTTACAAATTAAAAAAGAGTGTCTGTCATATTGAGAAGGTGAAATATGAACAAAACCTTGAAGAGAAGGAAAGGAAAGAAACTTTTTGGATATTTGAATCTGGGTGAAGTGAATCATTCTCCCTTAGTATTCAATGTCAAGAACTGTGATAGGTCTGAGATTTTATCCTATTTGTAAGCTAATGCAGTAGCCTCCCATGATTTTATGAACACTGGTAGAAGATACTGGACCCTTGAGTCAGAGATGAAGGACAGTTTATTACTCATAGAACTAGCAGTAGACAGAGAATCATCATTTTTGCACTCTTGCTCAAATTCCCAGTCCCCACATGGTGACAGAAGAGGACCAGATTACATGTGAATACAAGTAGGTTGTGTTACATGAGAGGAACCCAGTGTTTAGGGAAATCAATCATTTTATGATGGTGATAAGCATACCTGACCTTTGTTCTGGAGGGAGATATTATTTCTGTCTTCCAAGGCTGTTCACTATACAAATGTCCTTGAAAAAAATTGTCCAAATAAAGAGTAGTTAGTCCTTCACTTTGCAAAACATACAGAAACAAAAGGCCAGGTTCGTACCTGACTTCACATGATTTTAAGGTATGAAACAATAAAGTTTCATCCTTTAATTAAGCTAGCTGAAGCATTTTGCCTTAAAATTCCAAATGAATTAGCTTTAATACATACATGTGTTTATATATCTTATATCTCTATATATGCATGTAAATATATATAAATTTACATATGCATATATATATTTACACGTGTTTTTTGAGCATGTGTATTTAGGTTCTTTTTAATGTAACCTTGTGATGTTCCATTATTTCCTATGAAGTATCATTGGACATCTTTCTTTCATTCTAAAACTGTCCAATTGGATTATTATATGAATTGTTACTAGTGTTTATTAAAACTTCCCTGATCCATATTGTGTATTACACATCCTAACATTAGGCTTTTTAGGAAAATCTTGAGAACTGTACAATGTCAGCTTTACTTATTGCTTTTATCACATTTTAAGTGACTCAGATCCTACAGAGCTGATAACTTCAGATTATAATCAACTTTTTAGATACATGAAGTTGAAATTGATAATGTAATTTTAATGAATCATATTTCTCATGTATTTTACAAATATCAGCATTGAAAAATATATTTTATTTGTTTTACACACTTTAAGACATTAATGAATATTTAAAATGTCAAATTGGTGGAGAGGTTTTTCAGGTCATTTAAATACTGGTCTTCATATAGAAGGTTCATGGACATCATTATTGGGGGATATGCTAAATACATATATTGCACCACCTTAGCCAAACTGCCTGGTTTAAAATCTCAGTTGTGTAACTTACTAGCCTTATGGCCTGAGACAGTTTATTTATCTCCTCTTTTTCTCCATTCCTGTGTATATATAAAAGGGATAGTTATATTATCTGCTTCCAATGGCTAATGTAAGGAATATGTGACTTTTTTCTTTTTTTTTTTTCTTTCTGTATATCAGAATACTGCTTGGCACATAGCAGTAATGCAGTGTTTTAGTTATAATTCTCATATTTTATCTCATTTCCTTGTAACCATATGCATGTATCTATAAGATGGTTGGCTGCAGTTATAATACAACTTACGGGTGTTGAAGGCTTTCTCTGGGCACAGCTAAGTAGTCCATATGGAAATCAAACATGTCATTCACTTTATTTGAACCAAGCTAAAACCAGATGAGCAAATCAGCCTGGATACTGAGTTGGCTGCAGTGGGTAAGTCATCAAATAAGGCAATTGATTTAAAACAGCAATCTCATCCCGAACTCAGAGTAAACACATGCGTACTACTCTGGGTCACTTTTTTACATCAGATATATCTATGTGGAATTATTAGTATTCTAGGGAGGCCTTTTCTGTGTAAGAACAGATTTATTTATGTTGCAAAGATAATAGGCCTATAATGGGAAAGGTAATGCAGATCTGTACTAAGGGCATAATGCAGCGATTCTTGTGGCTTGTTAAGATCAGTAGGTGCACACAGAGACAATAGTACTAAGAAAATGATGAGACGATCATTATGTGTTTTAAGCCACAGTTAATTACACAAATTGCATATTAAGTGAAAGAGAATTAATTGCTCACTTTGTACGTGCCTATTTGTAACAATAGGTGGCCTGATGAATATAAGCAAACAAGAAATTAAAACAATACCCATTCTCTAAAAAAAAATCACAAGAACTAGAATAATATTTTTTGGTTCATGCTACTGTTAAGTATGTACTCACTCTCTAAGTTCACTGTAAAAAATAAGAACAGTGGGTGTCTATAAAAAATAGCAAAATATAAGTTAGTTAATATAATTAAGTTACACACACATACACACACATTCCCTCTCCTTCAAGTCTTCAAAGTCCCAAAATTTAATACTGACTGAATCATTCTCACACATTTATAAATGCCATTAAACACCTCTAGAATTAACTTCTGGACTTTGCAATCTATGTAATAACATGGATTAAAGAGAACTATTGTAAGAATTATCAAAAGTTTCAAAGTTTGAGTAAGAATTCAATATGAAGAATATGAAGAATATGAAGAAGGGAGAAGAATATGAAGAATTTCTGCTTCTTAGCCAGGGGAAGAGAAAGAAGGCTTAAATAGATTTCACCTATGGAAACTATTATTTTCCACACATACTTTCTATACTTAATGGACTGTGAGAATTTTAAGATATTAAGTTAACTACTGTTTTGGGTAATTACCTCCACCCCCCAACCTATAACCAGTATGTAGAAATCTTCCGATACCACATATGTGCAAGATAGGCAATGTTATCACCAGTATTGTGGCACCATCCTCAAAATTTGAAGTTTTCTGCATCTTGGGAATCAGCAAACCTTGTCTCATGGATTCCATGAGTGTAAGATGCTGGATTCAAAACAGCTAGAAATTTTAGACAAATGACTGCCACGGAGGAGTAATCACAAGATTTTAAAGAGGGTGAACCTGCATTAACTAATTTGCCCATATTTTAAGTCTAATTGTGTCTGTATCTTGGGCATGATAGCATTTGCTGTTTTCCCTGAGCGGCCTGAAGCTTTGTTCCCTTTGGGTTGGGCAAAGCCTTCTCCATAGCTGTGCCACTCCCCTGCTCCAAGTCTGCACCATTAAAGAAAGAGTTATCCTTTCAAAGCATGAATTAGGTCTCATTGGGAATCTACTCAAAAATCATTCAAAGTTTTCTCATTTCAATCAATGAAAAGGTCAAATTTTTAAATTGTCTCTAAAGACCTATATCTTTAGTCTGGTCCCGTTACATTTCTGAACTCATTTAGTAGTCACCCCAGCCCCTGCTCTCTAGCCAGAGGTCTTCTCATTGATACTAAAGCAAGCCAGATATGTTCCCAGGTCAACTTTGCACATGCTTTCTCAATACCTAGAATGTTTTTCCTTCTCAAATCCATATAGCTCATTTCCTTTCTTCTTTAAGCTCCTAATCAATGTTCCCCATCAGTAAGACTTTTGCAGATCAGCCTATATAGAACAGGAAGACATCACCTCTACTTGTTCTATATTTTGACCTGCTATACATTTCTCTATAGAGCTTATAATTATTTGAGTTATGTATTTAGTTATTTTCTGTTTCTTTCTTTTATAAGTTGCATGAATGCACACATTTTGTATGTTTTTTTTAATTTCTATCTATCTATCTATCTATCTATCTATCTATCTATCTATCTAATCTATCTTTGTATCCCTAACACTTAAAACAATGCTGGACACAGTGTATGACCTCAATATTTATCTGTTAAATGAATGAAAAATTGGAAGCATGGATGAATAGTATTTTCACTGTGTATGTACTTGCCCCATTTCTGTATTAAAATTTAACTCTGGACAGGGAAGTTCTTTCTGTAGTTAGTTAACAGGTAATAACTGAATAAGCAGTGACTGACTAATATATGTTAAATTGCTAATAGAAAATGGTGTAATTAAAAAAAAAAGAAACAGCATGAAAGAAGAAATGGTTCAATTGTATTTTAAAATGTTCAGATGAGAATAGTTCTGGTCCTAATAAATAGATTGAAGAGCACGTTAAGATTGTTGTGGGTCAGTGTTTGCATCATAGTATGATCATTCAACAATTAACAGATGCTTACTGAGTGCCTGTGTTATGCTATACATTGTGTCAGGCAGGATTTGAGGATATAATGGGAAGAAAGACACTATCTCTTTTCTCCAAGGCGTTACAGTCAACCGGGGATACCAGGTGACCAGGTGGTGAATAGAATCTGATAAGGTATTGTGTAGGATGACACCTAACTCAGTCATGGGGATAAGAGGAATATTATTACTGAAACACATTATACAACTTGCCACACAATTTAAGAATGAATAGTATGGCTTTAGTTAAGCATGGCCTTAGTTAAGCACAGATTTATATATATATATATGTGTGTGTATATATATATATATATATATATATATATATATGTATGTGTGTGTACATATATATATATACACACACACACATATATATATTTTCTTGTAGACTATATATATATATATATATACACACACACACATATATATTTTCTTGTAGACTATATATATATATATATATATATATATATATATATATATATTAGAATACAGTGAAAAAACTGTTGGAAACCTGTAAAGCTAGGAAAGGAGTAATAGACTAAGCAGGCCAGATAAAGCTAAAAATTAATCCAGAAGTTAGGAGAATTCTCAATCAGGCTAACTTGAACAATAGAAACCCTGAAATACAGAAATTATCTGTGAAAGTAGTATCACAGTTAAAGTGGAAAATAGGAGACCCAGTTAGAGGTCTATACATAAAGCCAATTAGACTTCCTTATTTCTCCTCAGCCTCAAAATTTAGGAAAGTTCCCCTTCTCCAAACCAAAAGAACAAGGTAAAATTGAGACTCAGGAAAACTAGGATTAGCTGAAGAAAGTATGGGTACTACACTAAAGAAAAGATGGATTGGGGCACCTGGATGGCTCAGTTAGTCAAGCATCAGACTTCGGCTCAGGTCATGATCTCATGGTTCTTGAGATTGAGCCCCATGTCGGGCTCTGTGCTGACAGCTCTCAGCCTGGATCCTGCTTCAGATTCTATGCCTCCCTCTCTCTCTGTCTTTCCCCCACTCATGCTCTGTCTCTCTTTCTGAAAAATAAATAAATATTTTTTAAAAAATTTAAAGAAAAGTTGGATTAAGATGAAGCAAGAAGATAGAACTTCATAAGAGACATTGTGAAGAAGACAGAGATTATCTTACAGGCTTGGGTATATTTCAAGTAGATACATGCTTCTAGGGGTGAATTAATTCATAGGGACAATGAAAAATATGCAAAGTAACAAAACATTTGCTCACTAATGCAAAAAAATTAGTTTTTATAGAAAAGGGAAATATAACCATAACATGTGATATGCCATGAGTATTATTTACATAACCATAATACTTGTAGATACTGAATAATTTTTCAACCCAAAAATTATTAGAGGAGGAGAGGAAAAGTACCTCATCTTTTATAAGAAGTTAATGAATAATGTCTAAAACTTAAAAATTTACAATGATACTATAATTAAATTGCTTAGAAATGTAATAAAAAATATTTTTAAATAGCCAAATGACCTGAAAATTATTGTGGTGGATAGAAATTTGAATGGAAAGGAGTGAGGCAGGAGACCACTATTTTCCATAATAAGCCAGGTTTGTGCTTATTTATAAGCATGGTGCATTTATAACTTTAATGAACATAAAACAAGCCCCGCCCCCCCCCAAAAAGATAAATGCGTGAAGTGATGAGGTGATGGATATGTTGATTAACTACACTGGAGAAATCCTTTTATCACAGTGTGTACACATATCAAATCATCACGATGTACACTTTAAATGTCTTAAAATTTTATTTGTCAATTATACTTTTAAAAAGCTGAAAAACTAAGGTTGTCTTCTAAGGAAACTAATAAAATGATAATAAACAGAAACAGTTTATGTAAAAGAGAATGATCAATAAGTTTGTAAGGTATGTTAATTTTTGTTTGTTTGTTTTGTTTTCTTGTAGACACTATTGGCAGCCTTTCCTCTACACACGAAAGAGTACATACTATAAGAACTTGTGACTCAGCCTCAGACATTAATTTTTCCTTTTTGGTTTTGGAGTAAAGTCATCACATTCTCCACGCAAATCATAGTTCCTAAGGTCAATGTCCTCAGAAACAACCGTCAAATAGTGATGGATGGAGAATAAGTAACTCAGTGTTCTGGTCTGTTACCCTGGTTTTCCCACCCACCCAATGAACCAGATCTCTCAGTATATTCAGTCTTATGAGGTTCAATCATCAAATCTAGGCTAGTTTTGTACCTCTCTCTTTTTTTGAAAAAATCATTTAATGTTTAGATATATTTGAGACAGAGACAGAGCATGAGCGAGGCAGGTGACAGGGAGGGGCAGAGAGAGAGGGAGACACAGAATCTGAAGCAGGCTCCAGGCTCTGAGCTGTCAGCACAGAACCTGACACGGGGCTCAAACCCATGAACCATAAGATTATGACCTGAGCTGAAGTTGGACGCTTAACCGACTGAGCCACCCAGGCGCCCCAGCTTTGTAGCTCTTTTTAACCAGTAGGAAGCAGTTTCATGAACTGAATTTTTTTCTGAATTGAATATATTCAATTGAACTACCTGTGTGATGCCCAGTAGGCAGTTGTACCTATGTGATATTTAGGATTGGGGTTACAGAGTATGATATGAATGTGCTGGAGATAATTAAAAATTATGAGAATTTAAATGGTAATTGGGTCCTGATTTAGTATATCTCAGTATAATAATAATGATTAATGTTGTTTAGTAGCATAACTTTCATAGTACTCATATCAAATTTGGTTTTAAATGCTGAATATAATGTATAAAATTTCATTAGAACTCCTTTTAGATTGTGTAGTAGGATGTCAACAGATAACACTATTAGGCTACAGGGACTCAAACCTATATTAGTGCAATGAAAAATATACAAATTAAAAACTCATAGAAGCATATAATAAAATGGTAATTTCAACTATACTTGAAACACACCCTGATTATGAATTCAAGACTGAAGATTTAATGCTATAGCAGTTTGATGATTTGTCTTAGGAGTGCTATTTCAGTTTGGAAGTGAGCTACAACTACCTAAGGAAATTCACCTTCTTTTGGAAAACTGATTAAGGTCCATGTTATGCTACTTCCAACTACAAATTTTTCTGAAAGGAGCCTCTCCTGAAACTGAAAGTCACCAATGGAAACAAAGATCCCTGAACTGCTATCCCCCATTCCTATCTTTCAAATCAGCAAATCGAGACACTTCTCTAGAGCAGGTCTAGCTAGCTCAAATCAGTTCGGACACAGACTGATTCTGTAGATCATGACCCTAATTTTGTATAGTCACTTTGAAAAGAATGGACTCTCCCTGAATTTGACTGAGCAACTTCTTTTCATTGAACTACTTTGAAAGCTACTTCTGTGTATAGCACATTTTCCACAATAGAAATTCAAGGATTTTTCTATCTCAATACTGTCAGCCCAAATGACTTCAAGCAGTTTCAGTTCTGCCATCTGTAAGAGATGAATTTGTTCAATCAAGTTAAATCACTGTACCAGCTAAGTCACTGCACCAGAAAACATTCTAGTTTTGTCTAACTGTTCTTATTCCAAGGTTAAATTCATGTCTAAAGTTTCACATTTTGCCCCAAACCAGTCACTTATGTATTAGTAAAAATATATTTATAAAAAATCATTTAGCTAATTTAAGAAGTCACATGGAATGAAATATACCTTTGGACTTCTACTAAAAATATACTTTAACATTCATTTTTAATTAAAAGAAATATTCCTCTATTAGCTGGATCTTAACCTACATACTTTATATCTTTTTTTAAAAAAAAATAATGTTTATTTATTTTGAGACAGACAGAGAGAGAGAGAGAGAGAGAGAGAGAGAGAAAGAGAGAGAGAAAGAGGCAGAGCATGAGCGGGGGAGGGGCAGAGAGCAGGAGACACAGAATCCCAAGCAGTCTCCAGGCTCTGAGCTGTCAGCACAGAGCTCAACCCACAAACCATGAGATCATGACCAGAGCTGAAATCCAGAGTTTAACCGACTGAGCCTCACAGGCACACCCATACTTTATATCTTTATATATAGGGTAGTCTGCCTTCTTAATATGCACACACACACACACACACACACACACACTCACTCACTCACACGCACAGGCTCATCTGTAGAAGCCTCAAGTTCAGCTTACCTTTAAAATTTCCTGATCTTTTTTGCCCTATTCAGCTTACATCAAATCTTTTACACATCCAAGTTTTCTTCATCTTCTTCTTCTTTTTGCACCTACAATTACCTTCACCGGTCTTGAACTCTAACCTAAAAGTAGAAGCTGATTTCTTTTTCTTTGTTTTATCATTTTCCTGGGAGGTGTGCTAAAACCATTTATCAAAACACTGATAATACAACAGGAAGACATAATTTAAAATTGCAGAACAAAGTACTTAATGTACCTATAGGGAATAATCTTAGGCACCTCAGAGTATGCAGTACAAAAGCAACCATCTTCCTTTCCCAAGGCCCAGCTTATGGTCCTAATTTTAGCACTCTCATTTGTTCTTCCTACAGCTGTAATAAATCTTCTTTATTCTCCCCCATTCTCTTGATTTATTCCTAAATAGTTTTAAACTGGTTAAGTGTCAATAATATATGATTTCATAGCATATTTCTTACAGAACTAAGAATAAGCAAGAGCCTTAGGCTTTTTTTCTCCCCCCCCCCACCATTATTCTGCTGTTTTATTTTGCCATTTATTCTTATCATTTTCTTTCATTATTTTTGAAATATTGCATTTTTTAATATTTTTTTCTTGTAAGTGTGCTATACATCCCCTGTGCAAACTTTGAAAAACTATTAAAAATAAAATAATTCAGTTGTAAAAAAAATTTTTAGGCTCAAATGTGACTTGTGCTCAGCATGCATAGGGGTATATATAAGGTGACATAATTAAATATGTTAATCATTTTGAAATTACAAAGTGCATTCCTGTGTATTACCTGATTTAGACCTCAGAACACTACAATGAGGCGACTGATATAGGTAGTGTAATCTAAATTTATACACAAGGGTTTAGCGATTTTCATCAGCCATTACATTGATTTATAGGAATTTTTACTAATCTCTATAAGTTTCCCTTGCATTCCCGCACAAAGCTGTTCACTCAAGGGTAACATGAGTTTGTCCAGTCTGTAGATAAGGGTTTATTACAATTTTACATATGATGACATTATAATGTAGAGAAATTCAGTTGTAACAGCTAATTAAAGAGTCAATAATACAACTCTAGTTTTTACATTCAGATTCCTGAATTATTTACATTAATTGATAAGTAACATAATAAATAGATAACATTTAGTACCCTGACTGGAAAATGGCAAGTGTTCATTTACTATCAGCAATTATCATTACTTTCCATATTTTAAAATATAAAAAAGACTACTCTTTTTGAAACTTCTTTTTAATTTTGGCATTCTATAAAAATAAAAAGTTACCAAGAATGCCCCAATTTTTGTACATACAAAATTTTGTGAATACAAAAATATTTATAAACATAAAGATAAGTAAAATATTATGATGCCTGGATTTACTTTAAATACTCCAGCAAAATAACACAAGTGAAGGAGGGGTCAGGTAAAACAACAACAAAAGGGCAAAAGGTGCTGTGTGAATACATGTTGAACTGGGAAATGATTAGTTGGAAGTCCATTATACTTTCTCCCTACTATGTATATGTTTGAACTTTAGCAAGATAGAAAGTTAAAATTAAATATACATGTATATGCTAGAACCACCTATATAAATTATCAAGTTACAGAATAAAGATGTATGTGCTAACATTAATAAAAAGGAAGAATGGTGTATTACATGTAAATTCATCAGGTATCTGTGATACAACTACCAGAAACCAGTAAGATAAGTCCTCTCCTGAGAGGAGAACTGAGTGACTGGGGACCTGGCATGAGTGAGGGACTATTTACTGTGCCAAATAAAATATTAGGAACCATGTAAATGTGTTGCCTATTCAAAAAACATTGAAGATGAATAGTTTCTGATAAAACAGTGTAGGAAATTCTTTGAAGTGCTCAGAAAAGTCTGTTCCTTAAGGTAATAGAGATATTGAACTTAAATAGAAAAGTTAGGTATAAAGTCATTTTTTGGGCAGACAGCCTTCTTTATCTTAAGCAGTTGTATAATGCAAATACAAAAACAAAATGCTTGCTAATTTATTCAATAGTTTTTTTGTTTGTTTCTAGAATATATTACTGATATAAGGTATTAATTGTTGTCTCTGACCACATATGCCTCATAAACTAGTAGGGATAATATATTTAATAAACATAAAACCAAATTCATAATTATCAATTATTAATACTACATTAAAATGGTATTCTAAGAGAAAATTACAATAAAGGAAGAGGGCTAGTGAAGATCTGAGAAACTTACATTTGGTTTCATAAAAATTAGGCAAAGAAAAAGGAAAAGAGTGTTCAATAACTAATCAAAGGGGCAAACTTAGCATGGCAGATTAAAAGCAAATGATGCTGGACCTTGTAAATCAGGCTGTAGATTATCTATGTTTTCTTAAATGCAGAAGAAATTCCTAAAGAGTTTTGGACGCCAACTGATATTGACAGATACACATTAAAACTACGCTCCCAAGTGGTAAGACGGAAGTCCAGCCCTGTTTAAGATGTATTAAGGCAATAATCTAAGTGATATATTAGAGTGCAGGGGGTGAAGAGAACTATATTTGAAATATATTTGTAGGTAAAACCAGTAGGATCTAGCGATGATTGACACAGTGTTATAAAAAAAAAATGGAGTTGGCTTTGGCAGTGACTGTTTTGTGGCGTGAGCAATTACCCAATCGCCTAAAGGAAGCCTACCCGAAAGAATTAGGCTGTTATTAGAAACAGGGAAGAGTAGAAGAGAAACAGATTGGGGCAAGAGGAGACCCCAAATTATAACTAACTTTGGAGACTGTTGTCATCAATTTGGGTGTTTTGGTATCAAAAAAGCAGCCTATGCTTAACACTAGGAATAAATCCAAGAGCAAAGAATGTTCCTACTCTCTTTTTCTCTCCTGCAGGAGCAGTAGATCTTCGTTTCATTACTGTCTGGCACGGACCTCTCATTTCATTTAGAATTATCTGATATGAAAATGAGCTCATTGCACAGAAGGAGAGATTCAGACTAGGAAAATTGCCTCCCATATGGCAGGGTAGTGAATACTGTTAAGGAAAAAATGAGGAATATTATCACCTTTATCAGAAAATGACACACAAAATGTCTCAAATTCCCAACGTCAATTAACCTGTTTGTTCAATGTCATTAGCAATTATAATTTACTAAGCAATTCTCATTGTTCATTTGGAACATTTCTTTATTTAGCCTTTTAGAAGTCAATTTTGAATTGGCATGTCACTTTGCCCCAGTAGATACCATGGAAACTGGGATAGGCAGGCTAAAAGAAGATTATTTTAAAATTACCTCTAAACATAATTCTCTTTTATAAAAGTGTATATATATAAATATATATATATATATATATATATATATATATATATATATATATTTCTCCTTTAAACTGACACAAAACTACTGACTGTTTTCTAAATTATTTTGTAAAAATGGCATTTTCATTTCAAATGACTTTAACACTTAAATAAGGTCACATCAAAAATTTGTGGTAATGATTTAACATTAATATTTAAATTGGTTCTAGCTTCAGATCAAGTTTTGACTTATGTTTAACTTTTTAAATGATAAAAACTTTAACTTATTATCATACTTCTTTATCCTCAGATACTCTGTGCTAAAAACCACTCAAATAAGGAAAAGATCGAGAAGCTCCAGTGTCACTGAGTCCTGAGCTAAACTTCAGAACTTTATTGTTAGAGTTTTAATTTCTCAAACCTCCAGAAATGGGCTGTCTCAGGACTGAGTTGGAAGTTTCATGTTCAGAGGCAATCCCGTTTACCCATGGCATCTATGGTTAGAACCCCACCACTATCTATACAGAGATATGATCTCCTTTTATTTAGTTATTTTAAACTTTATCTATCTATCTATCTATCTATCTATCTATCTATCTATCTATATATCATCTATTTTGAGAGAATGAGAGAGAGAGATAGAGAGGGAGGGAGAGAGAGAATTCCAAGCAGGCTTCACACAGTCAGGGCAGAGCCTGACACAGAGCTCCATCTCAGGAACCCTGAGATCATGACCTGAGCTGAAATCACTGACTGAGCCACCCAGGCACCCCTGGTCTCCTTTTATAAATGCTGGATTTAGCTTTACAGTTGAGCTTGTTATTAATAAATATTGACATAAATTCTGAAAGGAAATTGTTCTTCAAACTTGGAAAAAGTATATCTTAGGAATAATGGCAAATGAGCTGTTGTAGATCAAAATTATGCCAGCCAACTTGAAAATACTCAAATTGTTCTGTGATTTTCATGTGTTTCTGAGAGAGAGAGAGAGAGAGAGAGAGAGTGAGTTTGTGTGTGTGTGTGTGTGTGTGTGTGTGCGCGCGTGACAAATGAAAACTACTTTTAATTTGGGATTTGTATTGTATGATATGTATGTCTGTTTCTATTAGAGGATGGAAATAGTAGATATTAAGGCCAAATATTTCTGGCCAGCTGCATGAGATACTAGAACAATTAAATGTATTATTTATATAGGCTAATCTTCTACTCTCTGCTACTCTTGGCTAATACCTGGTAATCTTGTGTCTTACCTTAGATGTCTCTTATTTTAAGAAGATATCTCTAAACACACACATGCACACACACACACACACACTAAAAGTTACATACTTTTAGCGAGTACAGGTATTACAGAACTTACTATTGTGTATTATAATGACCTGTCTTATTTCTTACTCTTTCTTCCTCATTAAGACTATTATAATATTGAAGGAAAGAAACATATCTTCTTTCTCGTCTAGATATGGCACAATGCTATGGGTACACCAAGGTTTATTCTATATTTTCCTTCCTGGACACACAAAAGATTATAGCTCTCATGTTTTAAAATGCAGCCATGTGATTATTTCTGGACAAAGATAGCTAAGTGACATTTTTCACTTATGGGCCAGACCAGCAAATACCACCACCCCTCCCCTACCTTCTGTGAAACAACCACCATGGGAGACATGTGTTGAGATAACAGAGCATTCAGTAATCTAGGTTCCTAAGTAAACATGTAAAATAAGGTATATATTACTTTTGTTTGTTAGTCACTGGTATTTTGGTGTTAATTTGTTTACCACAGCTCATTTATACCTATCCTGAGTAATATAATTTCCCTGAGAGCCTAGAAAGATATGTGGCTTACAATAGGTTAAAAAATAGATTGCATGAATAAATGAACATATATATCCCCCTAAGCTGAAATTCCAAACGTCACTAAGTTTAAAAATATATATTCATGTTTCAGTGGTCCCATGGGTCAAAGTAACCATCTTTTTCATTCATATTCTTCATGATTTATTACACAAGGTGCTTACTAGAGGTCAAGAACCTTGAAAGATCTGACATGTTACCCTGCTGAAAAACTATTAACTTATGCTGCTGTGGTTTCATGAATGCTGGCAGAAGATATGAGATTTCTGGGTCAGAGACGAATGACTTGTTATCCACAACAGCAATCAGCATGTGTTTCATGTTTGCTTTGGTTCTACTTACCTCTAATTCCCACAGAGTGATACAGAGTGACTCAGTGGATGCTGTGCAAACAGTGAATTTGCATTACTTAGAGCTAAGAATAACCGAACCCTTTAAAATGGCTGCAAGAAAATCTGCTTGGATTTTGGCTGCTCTGGTCAACAAACAAATCTCTTTTGCTTTAGAAGAAGACACTGTATTTGTCTTCTAAACATGCATGATATGCAAGCATCTTTGAAAATATAGCTTGGAATAAGAGTTATCAAAATGTCTCTGCTTGGAAGACATACAGAAACACAAGAGAGCCATATAAATTTGTCTGCCAGCAATTGATTCTGAATTATGGTGTCAGAATGATTTAAGGGATTGGTAGACTATGTATTGCCATCAAAACAATATTTCACGTTCTCATTTACTTATTCAACAATTATTTATTGAGACATTTTCATTTTAATAAGTACAGGGTTTGGTGGTTAATACAAGTGTAACTACTCAAAGTATACATTGCTTTCATAGATGATATCCACAGAAGAAATTTTGAGAATTCCAAATATGTCAGATTGAGGATGGGCAAAGATAGGCAGGATTTAGAAAGTAATAAAAAGAATAACAAGAATAACAATACATAATGCTTTTGATACTTTTTTGTATTCCAAATGGACTTTAGTAGATTATACCTTTCATAAACAATAGTTTGGCGATGAATACACTGTTATTATCTATATATTATTTGTGATGGGTTTAGTAGTGTCACTTATGGTTAGAATTAGGATGATATGAGTAAGGCGGGGTCAGCAAGTATAGGCTGGATCATGTCTTTTACTAAAATTTTGATATTTTGTTCATACTGGATTCTTGTTGGCACTATTCTATCAAATGTCAAAGAACACTAACATATTTTAGTTGAGACTTACAATTATTTATTTGGATTCCGATAGGGGAGGTGTTTGAAGAACAATATTTATCCATTTTATCCTAAGCTTGGGTATACATAGTAATCTTCATAATTAGGTATTATGGAAGACCCATGAAGTAAAACATGTATTTGAGAATACTTAATGTGTTTAAATTTTTACTAATAGTAAATTTTCAATGAACCTTATGTTGGCATACACATTAAATTTGTTTTTCTACACAAGAATAGCTAAGGATATTCTCTTGCTGAATGAAAAGTTTCTGCAGAAAGCAGCCAGGTGGCTTAGAAAAGCTATCTAGCAGGAAATATGATCATGCTGGTACTCAGGATTTATTGGATGTTTCATTCTATGCCTTTATTAAGACAATACCTTAGAAAGTTTTCTTAAGTATTCAAGAGGTATAATATTCCCACTGCTTCCAAAGTGTAACAAGTGAATCTTACTCCCCAAGATGTAGGGTAACATTTCTTTCTAATAGCAATTGATGCCTACATTTGGAGAATTAATGTCATATTTATGCAGCCTCTGATTCTATGAGGAAAGGAAATGAAAGAGTCTTTGAGAAAGGTTCATGCCAAATGTTTTCTGCTTTGAAAGGCTACTCACATTTTAAATGAGTTTTTTCTAATCTAATCCAGTTCTTGGTCAATCCATTAAAGCTTGGAGGCAGGAGCAGAAGGATGGAGCAGGAGAAACGGTGAGGATGGGGAGATGCTGGAGAATAGCAGGGATAAGTACAAAGGCAAGTATAAGCAGAGCATAAGAGAGCAGAAACAATTGTAACGTCTCTTATTTATAATTTTATTTGAGTACTCTCTTTTTTTCTTAGGAAGTCTTTGTTTCATTGATCTCTTTCATTGTTTTTTCTGTTGTCTATTTTATTTATTTGTGCCTTTGCCTTTATTTTCTCCTTTCTGCTAACATTAGTCTTAGTTTATCTTTTTCTAGTTTCTTAAGATGTAAAATTAGAGTTATTATTTGAGCTTTTTTTTTTAAATCTAGGCATTTAGTGCTATAATCTTTCCTTTTAGAACTGCTTTGCTGCATCCCATAAGTTTTGATAGGTTACATTTCCATTTTCACTTGTTTCAAGATATATTTTTCTAGTTTTTTTTATTTTAGAGAGAGAGCTCATGTGAACAGGGGAGAGGGGCAGAGGGGGAGAGAGAGAATCTTAAGTGGGGGTCAGTGCCACAACCCTGGCATTGTGACCTGAGCTGAAATCAAGGGCCACCCTGGTGCCCCTCAAATTAATTTTGATGTCCACTTTTATTTCTTCCTTGACTCACTGGTGGCTCATGGATGTGTTGTTCAATTTGTACACATTTGTGAATTTTCCAGATTTCCTCCCATTACTGATTTCTAGTTTCATATCATAGTGGTCAGAAAAGATATTTGATATGATTTTAGTCTTTTCAAATATTCTTTTAAAAATATATATATATATTTTTTGAGAGACAGAGAGCGACAGAGCGTGAGCAGGGGAGGGGCAGAGAGAGAGAGGCACAGATTTCAAAGCAGGGTCCAGGTTCTGAGCTGTCAGCACAGAGCCCGATATGGGGCTCAAACTCATGAACACGTGAGATCATGACCTGAGCTGAAGTCAGACGCTTAACTGACTGAGCCACCTAGGCGCCCCACGGTTTTCAAATATTCTAAGATATGTTTTGTGACCTTAAAAAGTGTTCAATTCTGGAAAATATTTCTTGTGTGTTTGAGAAGAATGTATATTCTGCTACTATTGGATGGAATATTCTATATATGTCTGTTAAATTTATTAGCCCCATTTGATTTAAACTATAGTTCAAGTTCAATGTTTTACAACTGATACTACAAAAATGTAAAGGATTATAAGAGACAACTGTGAATAAATAGACACAAACAAATTGGACAACCTAGAAGTGGATATATTCCTAGAAACATACGGTTTACTAAGGCTGAATCATGAAGAATTAGAAAATATGAATAGTTTAAAAACAAATAAGATTGAAGCAGTAATCAAAGACCTCCCAACAAAAAGCAATCCCAGGACCAGGTGGTTTCACAAATGAATTCTAGCAAACATTTAAAGAAAAATTAATGCCAATATTTCTCAATTCTTCCAAAAAATTCAAGAGCGAGAACACTCCCCAATTAATTTCATGAGTGTAGCATTACTCTAATACCAAAAGCATATAAGGAAATTACAAGAAAATAAAATTATAGGCCAATATCGCTGATGAATACAGTTAAACAATTCTTAACAAAATACTAGCAAACTAAATTCAGCAGCACATTACACCATGATCAAGTGTATCTTTTTTTTAAATTTTTTAATGGTTTTATTTTATTTTTGAGACAGACAAAACGTGACTGGAGGAGGGGCAGAGAGAGAGGGAGACACAATCTGAAGCAGGCTCCAGGCTCTGAGCTGTCACACAGAGCACAACGTGGGGCTCAAACTCACAAACTGTGAGATCATGACCTGAGCTGAAGTTGGACGCTTAACCAACTTAGCCACCCAGGTGCCCCCCAAAGTATGTCTTTTAAATCAATAAGTGTGACATATCATAGTAATAGAATAAAATATAATCATATAAATAGATGCAGAAAAGACATTGTATAAAATTCAACATCCTTTGGTGATAAAAATGCTCAACAAAGTCAATATAGAAGGAATAGACCTCAACATAATAAAGGGCATATATGCTAAGCCCATAACTAATATAATACTCAATGGTGAAAGATTGAAAGTTTTCCTTCTAAGATCAGGAAAAAGACAAATGTGCTCACTATCACCCCTATTATTCAATATAGTACTATAAGTCCTAACCAGAGCAACTAGGCAAGACAAAGAAAAAAATGCGTCCACCTTGGAAATAAAGAAATAAAATTGTCTGTTTTCTGATGACATGATTTTGTACATAGAAAATCCTAAAGACAACCAAAAACTGTTAGAACTAATCAACAAATTCAGTGAAGTTGCATTACACAAAATCAATATACAAAAATCAGTTGTGTTTCCACACACTAACAAGAAGACAATCTCCTTTATGCACATCAAAACACATCAAAACAAGAACATCAAAAACAATAAAATACTTAGGAATAAATTTAATGAAGTAAGTGAAAGCTTTATGCACCAAAAACTATAAGACAGTGTTGATTTTAAAAAATGGAATAAGATGCAAATAAATATCTAATGTTCATAGATCGTAAGAGTTACTTTGTTAAAATGTCCATACTACCCAAAGTTACTTATAGATTAAATGCAATCCCTATCAATATCTCAATGACATTTTGCATGGAAATAGAAAAAAAAACCAATTCTACTACTTATATGAAACCACAAAAGACTAAATAGCCAAAGCAATGAGAAAGAACAAAGTACAGGAAGCATTACCCCTCCTGATTTCAAACTATACTACAAAGGTATGGTAATCAGATCAGTATGGTACTCTCATAAAAACAAACACATAGATCAATGGGACAGGATAGAGAGCCCAGAAATAAACCCACTTATGTCACCTAATATTTGACAAAGGAGCCAAGAATACTTAATAGGAAAAAGACAGTCTCTTTAATAATCATGTATATATGGTTAAAAATGGGCAAAATACCTGATTGATTTTTTTTCCAATAAAGATGAACAAATGACCAACAAGTACATGAAAATGTTCTCAACATCACTAATCATCAGGAAAATGCAAATCAAAACCATGATATATCACCTTACATCTGTTAGAATGGAATTATCAAAAGGTGAGAAATAACAAATGCTGGTGAGGATGTGGTGAAAAGAGAACACTTGTACATTGTTGGTAGGAGTGTAAGTTGGTACTACCACTAAGGAAAACAGTGTAGAAGCTCCTCAAAAATTCAAAATGGAACTACCATATGATCTAGTAATTCTACTTCTGGATATGTAGCCAAAGGAAATTAAATCAGGATCTGGAAGTGATATCTGCATTTCCACGGCCACTACAGCATTTTTTACATTAAGACATGGAAACAATCAAGTGTCCATTGACAAATGTGTGTGTGTGTGTGTGTGTGTATGTGTATATATATATATATATATATATATATATATATATATATATCTCACATACATACATACTTACCCAGAAATTATATATATATGTATATATGTATGTATCTATATCTATATGTATATATAGATACAGATATTATTCAGCTAATAAAAGGAAGAAATTCCTGCCATTTTTGATAACATGTTTGGACCTTGTGGCATCATACTAAGTGAAGTAAGTCAGATATAGAAGACAAATACTGTAGGATCTCATTTATATGTTGAAGCTAAAAAGCTGAATTCATAGAAGCACAGAATGGAACAGTGGTCACCAGCAGTGTGGAAATGAAGAAAAAAGTAAGAACATGTTGCCCAAAGGGTACAAACATCCTGTTATTTGAGGAATAAGTTCCAGGGATCTCATCTGCAGCATAGTAACTCTAATTAATAAAACCGATATTGTTGTGTACCTTAAAGTTGCTTAAGAGTAGATTTTAAGTGTTCTCATCATAATAACAACAAAATGGTAACCATGTTACATGAAGAGTATGTTAACTATTCTATTATAATAATCTATACTAATGTATCTAACCATCACATTGTACCCTTAAACTTACACAATGCTGTACATCAAATATATCTCAGTAAAATGAAAGAAAAAATATGCAAAATAAATAAAGAGGAAGAGAGAGAGCAGTCCACTACTCACATTTCAACTTGAAGTGTTCCAATATGGGAAACACACAAAACTGAGAATTAAACCAGCTGGGCTAACAGTCCTCGCAGAACAGCTACAGCTATGGTAAATCTGACTTTGGAGAAAAAATACAGTAATTTGGTGAAAGTTCATTTGGAGAATCATTTAAGAAATTTTCATTTGACAAATTTTTTTTGAATAAAATGGTCATTTGGTGATTTTTGCTAATTGGCCAGTACTAGAACAAAATCAGGGTGTTGTTTCATCAGGGTTTGGCTTTGGTGGCCTCTCAACAGTGATAGGTTTGTTCTGTTTGTAGAGAAAGAATATACAAAGTAATGGTTACTACCTGTATGAGGAGGGAATAAAACAGAAATAAATATTAAAACAGTTTTCCAAAATGCTATTACTTTTTAAATGTCAGTTTAAGTTTCAGCAGAGTAGCTAGGAATAGGCCTGGAGAGACCAGTAAATAGTGTGTCTAAACAGAAAAAAATATTTTTAAATCTGTAGGAAGATTAAAATAAGAAATGCATAGCTAGAATTGTTTATTTAAAGGTTTTAAAGGTTTTGTTTGTATATTTCTCTGAATGAGACAACAGTAAATTATTTTCATATTTATCTTTACACATCACTATAATTCTGAGAATCAAACTAAAATACATACTGGAAGCATCTGAAGTTGAACTCTTATGCATGAGAATTTTCTTAACATACTATTTTTTTAATGTTTTAATGCTGGTGATATTTTGTGTTTCTTTACCTTTTCCTTATTTCTGTGGATACATTGTAATTTTATTTTTAGCCATACTTAATTTTGTTTCTATATTAATATGTTCCTTTATATACATTTGTTTTGAGAGAAAGAGCATGAGAAGGGGAGAGGGAGAGGGAGAGGGAGAGGGAGAGAGAGAGAGAGAGAGAGAATATGAATGGAGTCTAATGTGGGGCTCAATCTCATGACCCTGGGATGATGACTTCAGCTGAAATCAAGAGTGGATGCTCAACCAACTGAGCCACCCAGGTGCCCCACTGAACAGTATGATTTAGTACAGGATTGATAAAATTCAAATTTGGTTGTGATGAATGAGAAAGTCTTATTATGGTGTCATTTGTGTATTTTGTTATATTTGTTTTTTTAATGTGAAAATATCAAACATACTGTACATAGGTCACACACCTTTACTGACACAAAACACTGAGATCATCAAAAGATATATATAGGATAAATAACACTGACAATTAATCAATTCGAGAATAATTAAGATTTTGCTGTGCTAGTGTTTGTGACTGTAGTGTTCACTATTTTCTTTTAGTTTCGGTGAGAATTTTTCAGTAAACTGAATCTTTCCTTTTTTTTCAAGTTTTAATGTGCAGTGTAATAGTTTCAGGTGTAGAATTCAGTCAGTCATCACTTACATACAATACCCAGTCCTTATCACAAGTACCTTCCTTAAAGCCATCACTCTTTTACCCCCATCCACCTCCCATCCAGCAACCCTTAGTTTGTTCTCTATAGTTAAATGTCTGTTTTATGGTTTGCCTCTCTCTCTTCCCTGCCCCTATGTTCATCTGTTTTATTTCTTAAATTCCACGTATGGTATTTGTCTTTCTCTGACTTATTTCACTTAGCATAATACCCTCTAGTTCCATCCAAATCATTGCAAAATGGCAAGATCTTCTTCTATTGTTTATGGATGAATAATATTACATATCCATTCACTAGTCAATGGATATTTGCGATTTTTCTATAATTTGGCTATTATTGATAATGCTGCTATAAACATTGGGGTGCATGTGCCACTTTGAATCAGTACTTTTGTATTCTTTGGGTAAATACCTGTTAGTGCATGCTGGATCATAGGGTAGTTCTGTTTTTAACTTTTTGAGGAAACTCCATACTGTTTTCCAGAGTGGCTACACCAGTTTTCATTTCCATCAACAGCGTGAGAGGGTTCACCTTTCTCTGTATCATTTCATTTTATGTAAGTTGTTTCCATATGATTTTAAGACTGCAGTTTGTTTTCACATCATTGTCTCAATGAAGTATCCAGGGAATGTGAGACTCTTCCTAAAATAGTGTGCTGTTGATTTCCTTCCACATTGTTTTTTTTTTATTTCCAAAGAATAATATTTAGTATAAACTTTGTTAAAAGGAGGATTGATTTTATTGGTTCAAAACCTTAGCTCATATAATCAGGTATGGTGGATATGGTATTACATACACCAGTGTCAAAACATTATTTTTTTTCTACTTCCATATCTTCTTCACTTTGTTTTGTTTGTTCTGTTTTTTCCTTTACAATAAAATGCCATAATGTAGAAGACAAAATCCGTGGATCCATGTGTGGACTTAAAAGGGTGAACTAGTCTGTAATATGGTACACATATTTTGTGCATGCATACATGGGTAAGAACATTTTCTTTTCCTTGGAGAGGGATCCCATAGATTTCACTAGTTCTCTAGGAGTATATGATTGGAACACAGTTTAAAAAGCTATAGATTTAAGTTATTTCAGAAGGATTTAAATTATTTACCACTTGGCATACAAGCTATGCCATCTTAAATGGTGGAAAAGTGGGCTTTTCATGTTTTCCCATTTTTGAGGGACTTGCTCACTCTTTCTTTCTTTCTTTCTTTCTTTCTTTCTTTCTTTCTTTCTTTCTTTCTTTCTTTTGTCTTTTTTGTCATAGTAATACAAATATTCTTAAGACAATACATTTCTAATTCTTAAGGTATATACATTTTTATTGATAAAATATGATCCATAGCTAAATTTCCAATTAAATTTCAAATAAATCTTAAAATGGTTGATCTTTCAAGTAAAGTATTTGTTTCATATTTTTATTTATTTTTTTTGAATTTTGTATTTGATAGATGTGTTACTAGATTATTCATGTAAAGTTGTAATAAAAATATTACAAAAATATAATGGTCAGTATTTTGGCCAAATTATAGACAAAGGAGAGCAATTTATTTATGTGTGTTTATGTGAGAACAGATCACTTTCAAATCAAGTACATCTTACCAAAGGCATTTATGTTTCCCCCTTAACTTAACTGACATTTAAACTGATAAACTTTAAGCACCCACTTGGCTTGGCCTCTCCAGCTATAGAGATCAGAGGGCTTTTCTGTGCACACTGGATTCAGAGTAGCTGTTTATGTTTCATATAGAATGACAACAGACCAAAAAATCTAAGACAAAAAAAGCATAATATTCAGGTCACACATATTCCAAACTTTAGAAAGTCTTTTCAACAGATAACTTGTCAGAAACAGGAACAAAATGCATGTTCATTGTTTGTAATTTTTGACAGCAATTCAAATGCACTATTATAGGCTAGAACAATTATATATAAATAATGCACAATTCAGTTCAAATTCTCATTGTGGTTGATAGTATGAACTCTATAAAATGATATCTTCTGTGAGCTTCTCTGTCAGAAGTTAGTTTAGTCCATAAATATAAAGAAATTATCTTGCTTATTAGGGAAATACATATTTGATAGGTTATTTTGAAATGCAAACATCTTCTACTTTTTATAATATGTTCCAAATCTTATATTTTTAATTGTTAGATATGACATTTTGTAGAATTATGGAAAAGGGGAATAATCATTGGTTCCCTTTGGGCTTGTCTGTCTCCACTATGATTCTGGGAATTGAAGCTAAAAAGTTCTAGGAGGAACTGGAGGAGAGAAAGCTCTGAAAGTGGATGTCATTCTGCATTTCAATTCACATTCTCCTTATTTTTGGATGATTATGTAGCTTTTGCCAGCTTGCATTCATTTAACAATCCATGTTGTCTCAGGATTGTGTTAATTTAATATGCTAGACAAAACAGCAAGTTAAAAATAGAAATATAATGTAAATAAGAAAATATCAAAATTTATTTTAGGTAGAAGAATTTCCCACGTAATTGGATCAATAAGTGATCAAGACTGTTATATTATTTCATTTAAATTTCTGTTATTGAAATTTTGAAAAAAAGAAAATTATATGAAAAAATATTTTTAATATTTTATTTATTTAATTTTTTAACATTTATTCATTTTTTGAGAGACAGAGCAAGAGTGGGGGAGGGGCAGAGAGAGAGGGAGACACAGAATCTGAAGCAAACTGCAGGCTCTGAACTGACAGCACAGAGCTTGATGTGGGGCTCGAACTCACAAACTGTGAGATCATGACCTGAGCCAAAGTCAGATGCTTAACCGACTGAGCCACCCAGGTGACCCACTATTTGAATTTTTTTAAAGAAATAACATGACTGATACTTGATTATTGAGTTAATGCTGTTTTTAAAGTATTTTTATTATACATATAAACTATAATGCAATGAGCAGTGGAAATTATATATATATGGTAGATTTTAAAAGAAAATAATTGTAATTTTGTTTTAATATCTGTTACTGGATAATAGCAGAAATAAGTTAATATAAGGCATATATAAAAAGTATCTTCAAAAATACTAATGGATTATAACCAATTCGTATTGCCAAATGAATAATAGAAATGATATGATAGAAACATATTTAAGAAGATTTTCAAAGAATACTAGTCATTGTAACCCCCCAAATAAAATAAATATCCATGATCCTATACTGATACTGATTAAGAATAATTAAATGTATAGGTAAATTGTGAGTAAAGGACTAGTTTTCCTTACAGAACCTTTCCAATAAAGGAATGTCCAACTAAGGAGAGAAATCGAAAGATAAACATTGTAAAACTAATGTAATAGTTACTATAGGGAAGATCCACTGATGATTGTTAAAATTAGTGGGTGAAAGCTTAAAGATGATATGTGCATAACCTAAAGTATCCCCTCCCAAATATTTATGAATTACTATGGTGGTCTTATAACAGACACCCAAATTTGATTTTCCTTGACATGAGATTGAGCTCAAGTCTCTTCTTTTTGAGTGTGGTTTTGATGTAGTGGGTTGCCTCTGATGAAAAGGGTATAGAAAGGGGTAAATGGTAAATTTCCACTTCAGTAGCTTGGTAGACTGTCTTAATTAGGTGATCAAGATGAACATCACTTGTAATAAGACATATTAGTATCATGTATGCCTAGATATGTGTCGTGAGAAAGGTATATCACATCACTGGTATTTTCCCCAAAATCCATGATTTCAGTATAATCACAAAAAAGTATCAAAGAAACTCAATTTGAGAGCTATTCTAAAATATACCTGATCAGTATTCTTCAAAAGTGTCCTGGTGTTGGGGCACCTGGGTGGCTCAGTCGGTTAAGCGGCTAACTCATGATTTCAGGGCAGGTTATGTTTTCAGGGTCATGAGTTCAAGCTCAGCATCAGGCTTTGCGCTCACAGCGTGGAGCCTGCTTTGGATCCTCTGTCTCCCTCTGTCTGCCCCTACCCTGCTCTCTCTCTCTCTATTTAATAAATAAACATTTAAAAAAAAGTGTCCTGGTCATGAAATGCAAGAAAAGACTGAGTAACTTTCACAGATTTAAGAAAATTAAGGAGACATGATGACTAAATGCAATATGGGATCCTAGATCGAATACTCAAGAAGAAATTAGTTATGTAAAATAAGTAAGTTCTGAAAATCTGATAGTACAGTGTTTAGTACAGTATTATATACTGAAAATTTGCTAAGAGGCTAGATCTTATGTTGTGTTCTACCACACGTCAAAAAATACATACATGCAATAAAAACAATAAAAGTAATAAAGGGTTGTTTGGCAAGTAACTTTGGGAGATGGTAGATATGTCTATGGCCTTGATGGTGGTGATGGTTTTATGGGTGTATATAATCCCAAACTCGTTAAATTGTATAATAATTATGTACAACCTTTTACGTGTCAGTAATACCTCAATAAAGTGGTCTGTTGAAAAATGGGACAATCTTAATAAAGTAAGTAGTTTAGTTGATAGGATTGTGCCGATATTAATTTCTTCATTTTGCTTGTTATACCATGGTCATGTACGATTTTAGCACTAGGGGAATCTGAGTGAAGGATATTTGAATCTGTGCTACCTTTGCTGGTCTTCTAGAAGTTTGACATTATTTCAAAATAAATATTGTCAGAATTAGTGCTAAATTAAATCTGAAATTAAATCAGTGGCTTCACTGATACCCTTATCTCACCTCATACCTCAGAAACATACCCTTGCAAAATGTTCCTGTATCCTGTATGCTTTCCCTCATCATAGTGCTTGCAGTAATTATCTGTTACATGTCTTCTTCAATGTGCTATACAATATATTGGGCAATTTCTGAATCCTGGAGAAGCTCAGTATATAATGGATTTATGTATCTGCATTTCTGAAATCTATCATTAACTATTTAAAAAGAGATCATATTAGGTTTATCACACTTTATGGAATACTCTATAAAATCTTTTATTTTGCTCGAGTGTATGAAAGAACTATATCAAAATCAAAATGACTTTATTAGATTATCAACTGACACAAATTCATTTTTCATACATTTATTTCATATACAAAACAATTTGGGAAAGTTTTTCTTTGTAATTTAGTAAAATAAGATCTTTGATTTTCACAGTATCCAATAATTTTATTGAAGATGTATAATATGTTCTATATTAAAAATTTCTCATCTTAAACTTGTTTTTGTTTCAACTGCATATTAAATTTTTATACATGTACCTTTTTTCTCAATTTCAGGAAAACTAATCAAAGTCTTTCAATATAAATCCCTAATCCTCTAGGCACTCCTAACAACTCATTATATTGTAACATGGAAATAATACAGCCATTTTAATTATTTCTAAACCTACTGAGTACTGTTACAATTATTTTTAAATAAGCCACATGACAGTGTACCAATTGTCCTGAGAAATGTGGGTTCATTAATTTGAGTGAATGAAGTTGTTTAACAATGGACTCATTCCTGCCTCACAGGGAATCTCAGGAAGTTGATATAGAAATTACTAATAGAATCTAGTAGTATTCATAAAAAAATATATTATCATACAAAATATTGAAGTTTGGTTATACAAATATTAAATTATAAACTTCATATTTATCTATACTCTCTGTACTCTTGACTTATGTTTTTAAGTGCAAGTATTTTCAAATAATTGTTTCCTCATTTCTTTCAGATTTTTCTGTTTGGGAACTATACTTTCATCATGTATTAAGTTGTGTTACTTAAATGCATTATTTATGTTATATATCTTGTTTATTTATAATAGAAGTGAACTTCTACATAAAGAATCAAGTTTATGAAAAGGAAATATTTTATTTTAATTTGTAGGAAATATAGAGAAAATGATTTATTAGATGGAAGGTGATACTAATTTTCCGGTACTTCTGAGACATAAGATTGGTGATGACACTGATAGTGACGCTGTTGTTCTTTAAGAACATAATAGTAACATGTGCACTTTGTTCAATACCCCATTTTGGATAATAATTTTTACCCTAGATAATCCTGATACTCTCTGTCTACACAGTATGTATTCAGTGTTTACTATGGAACCATGGGTTGGTCAGAGAAAAATCTGATTGGCTTTTTGTATTATTATTTGCCTTAATGACATTTTTGATTATGCTAATTGTGTATATTATAAATAAGCAATGTAAGGTAATACTCTTAAAAAGTGGTTTGGGATGAGGGATAGAAATCTGAATGCTGGAATTTGTTGTTGAGGCTGGGTTAAGAACTGACTTCTATCATCCTATGACAGGGATATTCATTCAATGATATCTTCATGCTGAAGAGAATTATCTGTATGACAAAGACCCTAAAGATTATAACAGGAGAGTGTCATGAACTTAAGCTTTTTCATTGACAGAGCTAGTTACTATCTTACTATGTTTAGGACTCTACCTTCTTATTAATGAAAGAAAATGTTAAATGCCGATTTTGTATGAGGAACTACATAAGAAAGTTTGCATATTTTGTCAATAGATTGGGAAAGATATTTTATCTTATTGAAATACTCATGGCCTAGTAAAGCTATATGTTAAACATTATGCCCCATCCTGGGTTATATTTTCTAAAAATATCAAGACTTTTTTGTAACTTTAGAAACAGGTTCTTGATCATATATCCTTACAAAGTATGTCCAAGAAACTTTCCAGATACTATGATCATGGAATTTAACACTTAATTCCCTTAGCAAACTTCCCTAGTGCATTTGCTGCTTAGGCTTTCACAGAATGTAGCCACTTAAAAAAGAATATGTGTGTGTTTGTGTGTGTGTGTGTGTGTGTGTGTGTGTGTGTATTTAACTTTAAAGCATAAGAATACTAATAAAAGAAACTTTAATAAATGTGAAGAATCTCTGTATAAAGAGAGCCAAAGTTAAATATTATGACAGGCTGTTTGCTAGAAATCAAAGAATTAAAAAAAAGAGTAGGTAGTAAAACTCTTGAAAGAGCAAGATCATAACTTCTGATCCATCATTTCCTTATCACATATTATGATCAATTTCTCTGCCACAACAGTCTTCTATAATTCTGTTTTCATCTCTCCTTCTCAGGAGAAAAGCCTAGGAGAAATGCGGAGGAAAGGAGAGTAAGTTTAATAACCCTTTATCTGATTAGTGTGGCAGCATGATTCAATGGGAAGAGCACAAGCATTGGAATTAGATATACCTGTCTCTGGATCCTAACTCAAGTCACTTCCTTAGACAAAATTCTTAATTATAAGCTTCAGAATGGTATTGCAAATCAGTCTCATCATGCAAACATGCATACATACATTGAGAGCAAATTTATGGAAAGATCACTGGAGTATACATCAAAGAAATAGAAAATATTGATCAGTAAAGATTCAAGAAGTGAGGTAGATGGAATTTGTGAATCTTTGTTTATCCACCTGACATTGATCTAACTTAGGTCTTACTTCTTCTTTAGGTGTCTCTCAAATTGTTGAATGAGAGAACATAATTGATTCTACTTAGATTTATACTTTTCTATTATTTATGTGTAGTTAGATGTGTGTCATGCAGAAGTGGTTTCTATTGTCATAACAAGGGGGACTTCTTTTTTTGTTTGTTTTTTTTTTGTAAAGCATATTAGTGTTTTGTTGAAGCAAATGAATACAGAAAATGCTCTGGAGAGTCATAAAACAGACAAACCTGAAAGACAAGGAAAAGGAGAGAGAAGGGAAAAGTTAGCACCTTCAAGTTCTAGATATACTGCACTGTTTCTGGAAGGTGATGGAGATAATGGACTGCGCTGGCCTGCAAAAGGGGTTCTTTTACAAAGTACCTAGTCCATTCAAATTCTCTAAAAGAAACCCACTACATTTGACTTACTAGCTGCTCAGCAAGGTCTCTTATCATGTGTATAAAGTTCAAAGAAGACCCAATTTGACATGTTCTGACTATTTCAACTCTGTTAGATTATTTCAGTAGTGACTACCTATTTGTCCCCACCTCTTTGTATCCATATCCCGATTACAACAGGACTTCGACTCTCTTTTCATTAAAAGATGGGGTCTGATTCTCCACTACTTGAATAGGAATTGGCTTTTGATTTGATTTTTCCAATGGAAAATAGCAAATATTATACACACCAGGATTTGAACATTGGTTTTCACTGGTCTGTACCTTCCCTTAATGATGGAATCTTTTCTAAAGTCTGAACAAGGAAGGAAAGAGAGGTCTTAGCCTTCTCAGATATCCCAGGCCCCAACTCCCACAGACATGATTGAGGTGCCCTAGCCATTCAGCTTCAGCTGACTTCGATCAGGGTTAAAGAACCACCACAATCTAAAGTTCATGACAAAATAATAAATGTTTGTGTTTTAACTTTCTTGGTGTTAGGGTATTTTTTTTTATGTAGCATATGTTGACTGATACAGAAATTGGAAGTGGGGTGCTGCATAATAAAACAATTCTAAAAAATTTTGGAAAAGGTAATTTGTGGATGCTTGAAAGCAATAAGGAAACAATAAAAAGCTGGAAAATGGTAAAATAATATCTGTCAGTAGATGGTGGAAAATTAGTGAGGAAACTCCTATAGCAGGCTAAAAATATCGTGTCTCATATTGAGTAATGGTAAAACAATTAGATGATCATCCCTCTTTATAACATGGAAGATGGAAATTATATCTAATGGATTTATGAATCTGACTATGGCTATTTCTAGGAGTAAAACTGAAATTTTTAATTGTCTTATGTTTGATACTTGTGATAAGGTAGAAGAAGAGAGAGATCAACTAAAGAATACAGTTTCCAAGCTACCTTTAGAGAAAATGTAGAAGATCCAGAATTTGTCTACTTGGAGAGTAAAACCCTTTTACGTCTTCATTCTTTTGAAAGCAAAATATTCTTAAAGGACTCATAAGATAGAGATCAAATCAAGAGAGTGGCTTTAGACCCTTTTTAAAGTATGTCTGAAAGATTTAAAGGGGTAAGTTGTAGACCTTCTAAGCTACACAAAAGAGCTTTTCAAGAATGTTAATTAAGGGTCATCTCATAGCAACATGTTATATGGGTGGATACATATACTAATATGTATGTGTGTGTATATATACAGGTATACATATCATTTGGAGGAAACAAGGAAACAAGAATGATGATAGAGAAGAGCTATGATAGAAAGCTAGACAATAGAACTATAAAAATTCTTACTTTAAAAGGGAGAAAAGTAAAAGGTAAAAAAAAAAGATGATCACTAAATCCTAGGATAATTCTAGAGCAAGTTAAATACAGGCTATAATCCAGTTATCCTTTAAAACGTAAAAAATTACCCTAAAGCTTAAAAGTTTAAGGTAATCATTTCAGTTGGTTCACCATTGTGTGGGATATCGATTTAGGGAAGGTTTAACTGGAAGTTCTCACTTAGAGCCTCTCATGCAATTAAAGCCAGATGTTGGCTATGATAAAAGCTCGGCAGGTTTGGACATTAAAGATGCTCTCACATGTGCTATTTCCCATGGCTTTCAGCTATAAATTCAGCTGGAACCGTCTATTGAAGCACCTACATATGGCTTGTTCAGCCTGGCAATCTCAGGGTCATCAGGCATGTTACACAGAGAATTAGTATTTCAAATGAGTGTTCCAAAGGAAGTAGGGAGAAGACAAATGACATTTTATGGCCTATTCTCAGTATAAATTACTTCAGCCATCACAATGTGAGTTTTTGTGGTATGGCTTGCTGCCAGTCATGATCAGGTTTAAAAAAATCTGGATTAGGGATACTATTTTTGTGTATCCCATGGACGCAATTGACCATGTATGTTGGAGGTCTATTCTGGGACTCTAATTTGCCCTGGTGAGCATTAATCTAATCTTTACACAAATATCATACTACCTCATTTAATACAGTCTCATTAAAACTAATTTTTCTTAAAATCAGAAAATGTAAGGCATCTAACTTTGCTGTTGTTTTTAATTTTGTTTAATGTTTTATTTAGTTTTGAGAGAGACAAAGATGGAGTGAGAGCAGGGGAGAGGCAAAGAGAGAGGGAGACACAGAATATGAAGCAGGCTCCAGATTCTGAGATGTCTGCACAAAACCCCACGCAGGGCTGGAACTTGCAAACTGTGAGATCATGACCTGAGCAGAAGCTGGATGCTTAACTGACTGGGCCACCCAAGTGCCCCTGTTATTTTTTTTTTTTTTTAACCGTTGTTTTGGTATACTAAATCTTTTGCCTTTCAGTATGGATATTTGAATCAGCTTGTCATTTTCTGAAAAAAAAGTCTGCTTCCATTAAAAAAATTAATGTTTTATTTATTTTTGAGACAGAGAGAGAGAGAGAGAGAGAGAGAGAGAGAGAGAGAGAGAGAATATAAGTGGGGAAGGGGCAGAGAGGAAGACACAGAATGTGGGAAGCAGGCTCCAGGCTCTGAGCTGTCAGCACAGAGCCCTTCGTGGGGGCTCAAACTTGTGAACCATGAGATCATGACCTGAGCCAAAGTCAGAAGCTTAACAGGCTGAGCTACCCAGGCACCACAATCCTGCTTCCATTTTGATTGAAACTGCGTTGATCAACTTTCAGAGAACTGAATTTTTAACAATATTGAATCTCCTAAAACAATGAATACAGTATCTCTCCATTTATTTAGATCTTAAAATTTGTCTCAGCATTAGTCCATATGGTTCAATGCATAGACAGTGTATTATTTTGTCAGATATATCAGGTAGTATTGCATATTTTTAATGCTTTCTAAATGTTGTAATTTATGATTATCTAATGCTAGCACATAGAAATACAACTGAATTATTATATTGACCTCGTTGACTACAACTTTGCTAAATTGCTAAATGTGAATTTATTAGTTTTAATGACTTTTTTGTAGATTCTGTAGGAGATTTTAGTATATGTTATCTCCACAGAGACAGTTTTACTGCTTCCTTCTAATCTAGATGTTTTTATTTTTGGCCTTGACCAGTTGCATTAGCTATAACCTCTAGTACAAAGTTGAATAGAAGCAGTGAAAGGGGATGTTCTTTACTTGAAAGTATTGGAAACATTGTAAGTCTTTCACCATTATATATTTTGTTAGTTATTCATTTTACATAAATGTATACTTATGAAAATAAGGAAATTATAGTCTATTTCTAAATTGCTTTGATTGTTAATAAAAATAGCTATTGGTGGGGCCCCTGCGTGGCTGAGTCTGTTAAGCTTCTGACTTTGGTTCAGGTCATGATCTCGAGGTTCTTGAGTTGGAGCCCAGCACTGGGCTCTGTGCTGACAGCTCGGAGCCTGGAGCCTGCTTCAGATTCTGTGTCTCCTTCTTTCTCTGCCCCTCCCCCACTCATGCTCTGTCTCTCTCTCTCTCTCTCTCTCTCTGTCAAAAATAAATAAACATTAAAAAAATATATAAAAAAAGACACAGTTATTGGATTTTTGTCAAGTATTTTCACACATTTTGATAGTATTTTTTTCGTTTTGTTTTTGCTTTCAGTCTGTTTATACTGTGAAATATACTCATTTCATTTTAGGAATGAGCTCCACTTGACTGCAACTTATTATGCCTTTTATATATGGTTAGATACAACTTGTTAGAATTTGTTGAAAATTTGACATCTATGTTTATAATGGATATTACCCTGAAGTTTGCCTTTTTTGTAATGCCATTATCTTATTTTGGTATTAATACGGGTCGTTTTGGTCCTATAGAATGAGTGGGGAAGCATTTTTTCTTTAAGTATCTTGAAGTGTGCAGAATTAGCATTATTTTATCTTTATACATTGATTACATTTACCTGTGAAGCTATCTAGCCCTGGAAGTCTGTTACTTAGCTTTGGTAGTTTTTATCTTTTAAGGGATTGGTTTATTTCATCTAAGTTGCTGAATTTACTGGCATAAAACTATATTTATTGTTATATTGGCATAAAACTATATATGATATCTGTATATATGATAACGATTCTTTTAGTATCATATACTACTAGAATATTTAATGCCACCACTTCTCTTATTCCTACACTTGGTAATTTTTTTTTTTATATGAAATTTATTGACAAATTAGTTTCCATACAACACCCAGTGCGCATCCCAAAAGGTGCCCTCCTCAATACCCATCACCCACCCTCTCCTCCCTCCCACCCCCCATCAACCCCCAGTTTGTTCTCAGTTTTTAAGAGTCTCTTATGCTTTGGCTCTCTCCCACTCTAACCTGTTTTTTTTTTTTTTTCCTTCCCCTCCCCCATGGGTTCCTGTTAATTTCTCAGGGTCCACATAAGAGTGAAACCGTATGGTATCTGTCTTTCTCTGTATGGCTTATTTCACTTAGCATCACACTCTCCAGTGCCATCCACGTTGCTACAAAAGGCCATATTTCATTTTTTCTCATTGCCACGTATTACTCCATTGTGTATATAAACCACAATTTCTTTATCCATTCATCAGTTGATGGACATTTAGGCTCTTTCCATAATTTAGCTATTGTTGAGAGTGCTGCTATGAACATTGGGGTACAAGTGGCCCTATGCATCAGTACTCCTGTATCCCTTGGATAAATTCCTAGCAGTGCTATTGCTGGGTCATAGGGTAGGTCTATTTTTAATTTTCTGAGGAACCTCCACACTGCTTTCCAGAGCGGCTGCACCAATTTGCATTCCCACCAACAGTGCAAGAGGGTTCCCGTTTCTCCACATCCTCTCCAGCATCTAGAGTCTCCTGATTTGTTCATTTTGGCCACTCTGACTGGCGTGAGGTGATACCTGAGTGTGGTTTTGATTTGTATTTCCCTCATAAGGAGCGACGCTGAACATCTTTTCATGTGCCTGTTGGCCATCCGGATGTCTTCTTTAGGGAAGTGTCTATTCATGTTTTCTGCCCATTTCTTCACTGGGTTATTTGTTTTTCGGGTGTGGAGTTTGGTGAGCTCTTTATAGATTTTGGATACTAGCCCTTTGTCCGATATGTCATTTGCGAATGTCTTTTCCCATTCCGTTGGTTGCCTTTTAGTTTTGTTGGTTGTTTCCTTTGCTGTGCAGAAGCTTTTTATCTTCATAAGGTCCCAGTAATTCACTTTTGCTTTTAATTCCCTTGCCTTTGGGGATGTGTCGAGTAAGAGATTGCTACGGCTGAGGTCAGAGAGGTCTTTTCCTGCTTTCTCCTCTAAGGTTTTGATGGTTTCCTGTCTCACATTTAGGTCCTTTATCCATTTGGAGTTTATTTTTGTGAATGGTGTGAGAAAGTGGTCTAGTTTCAACCTTCTGCATGTTGCTGCCCAGTTCGCCCAGCACCATTTGTTAAAGAGGCTGTCTTTTTTCCATTGGATGTTCTTTCCTGCTTTGTCAAAGATGAGTTGGCCATACGTTTGTGGGTCTAGTTCTGGGGTTTCTATTCTATTCCATTGGTCTATGTGTCTGTTTCTGTGCCAATACCATGCTGTCTTGATGATGACAGCTTTGTAGGAGAGGCTAAAGTCTGGGATTGTGATGCCTCCTGCTTTGGTCATCTTCTTCAAAATTCCTTTGGCTATTCGGGGCCTTTTGTGGTTCCATATGAATTTTAGGATTGCTTGTTCTAGTTTCGAGAAGAATGCTGGTGCAATTTTGATTGGGATTGCATTGAATGTGTAGATAGCTTTGGGTAGTATTGACATTTTGACAATATTTATTTTTCCAATTCATGAGCAGGGAATGTCTTTCCATTTCTTTAAATCTTCTTCAATTTCCTTCATAAGCTTTCTATAGTTTTCAGCATACGGATCCTTTACATCTTTGGTTAGATTTATTCCTAGGTATTTTATGCTTCTTGGTGCAATTGTGAATGGGATCAGTTTCTTTATTTGTCTTTCTGTTGCTTCATTGTTAGTGTATAAGAATGCAACTGATTTCTGTACATTGATTTTGTATCCTGCAACTTTGCTGAATTCATGTATCAGTTCTAGTAAACTTTTGGTGGAGTCTATCGGATTTTCCATGTATAATATCATGTGATCTGCAAAAAGCGAAAGCTTGACTTCGTCTTTGCCAATTTTGATGCCTTTGATTTCCTTTTGTTGTCTGATTGCTGATGCTAGAACTTCCAGCACTATGTTAAACAGCAGCGGTGAGAGTGGGCATCCTTGTCGTGTTCCTGATCTCAGGGAAAAAGCTCTCAGTTTTTCCCCGTTGAGGATGATGTTAGCTGTGGGCTTTTCATAAATGGCTTTTATGATCTTTAAGTATGTTCCTTCTATCCCGACTTTCTCAAGGGTTTTTATTAAGAAAGGGTGCTGGATTTTGTCAAAGGCCTTTTCTGCATCGATTGACAGGATCATATGGTTCTTCTCTTTTTTTTTTTTTTGTTTATGTGATGTATCACGTTGATTGATTTGCGAATGTTGAACCAGCCCTGCATCCCAGGAATGAATCCCACTTGATCATGGTGAATAATTCTTTTTATATGCCGTTGAATTCGATTTGCTAGTATCTTATTGAGAATTTTTGCATCCATATTCATCAGGGATATTGGCCTGTAGTTCTCTTTTTTTACTGGGTCTCTGTCTGGTTTAGGAATCAAAGTAATACTGGCTTCATAGAATGAGTCTGGAAGTTTTCCTTCCCTTTCTATTTCTTGGAATAGCTTGAGAAGGATAGGTATTATCTCTGCTTTAAACGTCTGGTAGAACTCCCCTGGGAAGCCATCTGGTCCTGGACTCTTATTTGTTGGGAGATTTTTGATAACCGATTCAATTTCTTCGCTGGTTATGGGTCTGTTCAAGCTTTCTATTTCCTCCTGATTGAGTTTTGGAAGAGTGTGGGTGTTCAGGAATTTGTCCATTTCTTCCAGGTTGTCCAGTTTGTTGGCATATAATTTTTCATAGTATTCCCTGATAATTGTTTGTATCTCTGAGGGATTGGTTGTAATAATTCCATTTTCATTCATGATTTTATCTATTTGGGTCATTTCCCTTTTCTTTTTGAGAAGCCTGGCTAGAGGTTTGTCAATGTTGTTTATTTTTTCAAAAAACCAACTCTTGGTTTCGTTGATCTGCTCTACAGTTTTTTTAGATTCTATATTGTTTATTTCTGCTCTGATCTTTATGATTTCTCTTCTTCTGCTGGGTTTAGGCTGCCTTTGCTGTTCTGCTTCTAGTTCCTTTAGGTGTGCTGTTAGATTTTGTATTTGGGATTTTTCTTGTTTCTTGAGATAGGCCTGGATTGCAATGTATTTTCCTCTCAGGACTGCCTTCGCTGCGTCCCAAAGCGTTTGGATGGTTGTATTTTCATTTTCGTTTGTTTCCATATATTTTTTAATTTCTTCTCTAATTGCCTGGTTGACCCACTCATTCGTTAGTAGGGTGTTCTTTAACCTCCATGCCTTTGGAGGTTTTCCAGACTTTTTCCTGTGGTTGATTTCAAGCTTCATAGCATTGTGGTCTGAAAGTATGCATGGTATAATTTCAATTCTTGTAAACTTATGAAGGGCTGTTTTGTGACCCAGTATATGATCTATCTTGGAGAATGTTCCATGTGCACTCGAGAAGAAAGTATATTCTGTTGCTTTGGGATGCAGCATTCTAAATATATCTGTCAAGTCCATCTGATCCAATGTCTCATTCAGGGCCCTTGTTTCTTTATTGACCGTGTGTCTAGATGATCTGTCCATTTCTGTAAGTGGGGTGTTAAAGTCCCCTGCCATTACCACATTCTTATCAATAAGGTTGCTTATGTTTATGAGTAATTGTTTTATATATTTGGGGGCTCCGGTATTCGGCGCATAGACATTTATAATTGTTAGCTCTTCCTGATGGATAGACCCTGTAACTATTATATAATGTCCTTCTTCATCTCTTGTTACAGCCTTTAATTTAAAGTCTAGTTTGTCTGATATAAGTATGGCTCCTCCAGCTTTCTTTTGGCTTCCAGTCGCATGATAAATAGTTCTCCATCCCCTCACTCTCAATCTAAAGGTGTCCTCAGGTCTAAAATGAGTCTCTTGTGGACAGCAAATAGATGGGTCTTGTTTTTTTATCCATTCTGATACCCTATGTCTTTTGGTTGGTGCATTTAATCCATTTACATTCAGTGTTATTATAGAAAGATACGGGTTTAGAGTCATTGTGATGTCTGTATGTTTTATGCTTGTAGTGATGTCTCTGGGACTTTGTCTCACAGGGTCCCCCTTAGGATCTCTTGTAGGGCTGGTTTAGTGGTGACAAATTCCTTCAGTTTTTGTTTGTTTGGGAAGACCTTTATCTCTCCTTCTATTCTAAATGACAGACTTGCTGGGTAAAGGATTCTCGGCTGCATATTTTTTCTGTCTAGCACCCTGAAAATCTCGTGCCAATTCTTTCTGGCCTGCCAAGTTTCAAAAGAGAGATCAGTCACGAGTCTTATAGGTCTCCCTTTATACGTGAGGGCACGTTTACCCCTTGCTGCTTTCAGAATTTTCTCTTTATCCTTGTATTTTGCCAGTTTCACTATGATATGTCGTGCAGAAGATCGATTCATGTTACGTCTGAAGGGAGTTCTCTGTGCCTCTTGGATTTCAATGCCTTTTTCCTTCCCCAGTTCAGGGAAGTTCTCAGCTATTATTTCTTCAAGTACCCCTTCAGCACCTTTCCCTCTCTCTTCCTCCTCTGGGATACCAATTATGCGTATATTATTTCTTTTTAGTGTATCTCTTAGTTCTCTAATTTTCCCCTCATACTCCTGGATTTTTTTATCTCTCTTTTTCTCAGCTTCCTCTTTTTCCATAACTTTATCCTCTAGTTCACCTATTCTCTCCTCTGCCTCTTCAATCCGAGCTGTGGTGGTTTCCATTTTGTTATGCATTTCGTTTAAAGCGTTTTTCAGCTCTTCGTGACTGTTCCTTAGTCCCTTGATCTCTGTAGCAAGAGATTCTCTGCTGTCCTGTATACTGTTTTCAAGCCCAGCGATTAATTTTGTGACTATTATTCTAAAATCACTTTCTGTTATATTATTTAAATCCTTTTTGATCAGCTCATTAGCTGTTGTTATTTCCTGGAGATTCTTCTGAGGGGAATTCTTCCGCTTGGTCATTTTGGATAGTCCCTGGAGTGGTGAGGACCTGCAGGGCCCTTCCCCTGTGTTGTGGTGTATAACTGGAGTTGGTGGGCGGGGCTGCAGTCAGACCTGATGTCTGCCCCCAGCCCACCGCTGGGGCCACAGTCAGACTGGTGTGTGCCTTCTCTTCCCCTCTCCTAGGGGCGGGATTCACTGTGGGGTGGTGTGGCCCGTCTGGGCTACTTGCACACTGCCAGGCTTGTGATGCTGGGGATCTGGTGTATTAGCTGGGGTGGGTAGGCAAGGTGCACGGGGGCAGGAGGAGCAGGCTTAGATCGCTTCTCCTTAGGTGATCCTCTTCAGGAGGGGCCCTGTGGCAGCGGTAGGGAGTCAGATCCGCTGCCAGAGGTTTGGCTCCGCAGAAGCACAGAGTTGGGTGTTTGCTCAGAGGGAGCAAGTTCCCTGGCAGGAACTGGTTCTCTTTGGGATTTTGGCTGGGGGATGGGCGGGGGAGATGGCGCTGGCGAGCGCCTTTGTTCCCCACCAAGCTGAGGTCTGTCGTCAGGGGGCTCAGCAGCTCTCCCTCCCTTTGTCCTCCAGCCTTCCCGCTTTCCGAGCAGAGCTGTTAACTTATGACCTCCCAGACGCTAAGTCGCGCTTGTTGTGGGAACACAGTTTTCAGGCCCCTCCGCTTTTGCCAGCCAGACTCGGGGGCTCTGCTTGGCCGGCGAGCCGCCCCTCTGCCCCGGCTCCCTCCCGCCAGTCCGTGGAGCGCGCACCGCCTCGCCGCCCTTCCTACCCTCTTCCGTGGGCCTCTCGTCTGCGTTTGGCTCAGGCGACTCCGTTCTGCTAATCCTCTGGCGGTTTTCTGGGTTATTTAGGCAGGTGTAGGTGGAATCTAAGTGATCAGCAGGACGCGCGGTGAGCCCAGCGTCCTCCTAAGCCGCCATCTTGCCGCTTCTCCCTACACTTGGTAATCTGTGTGTTCTCCATCTTTTCTTGATGTAGCTAGGGGTTTGTCAGTTTTATTGTTCTTTTCTAAAAACTGTGTTTTTGTTTCATTGATAACAGCCATTCTAACAGGTGTGAGATGATATCTTATGGTTTTGATTCACATTTCTGATGATTAATGATATAGAATATCTTTTCATGTACGTTTTGGTCATCTGTGTGTCTTCTTTGGAAAAGTGTCTATTCAGATCTGCTCATTTTTAATTGAATTTTTTTTGTTTTTTCTTTTCTATTTGTTTGATTTCCACTTTATTTTTTCTTCTGCTTAGTTTAATATTTAAAAATATTTCATTATGTTCTGACTCAAATTGTTTCTAATGAGATATCTGCTGTCATTTTTTTGTGTTTGTTTTGCCGTATCTAATGTATTTTATTCATTCTGGCTGCTTTGAAAAATTTTTATCACCAGTTTTAAGCAATTTGACAGTTTCATTCCATGATGTATTTTTATTATGTTTGTTGTGTTTGGAATTCAGTGAGCTCTTGGATTTGTGGAATATTACTTTTCATCAGAGTTTGAAAACTGCAGATATTTCTTCAAATATTTTCCTACCCTCCTCATTTCTCTTCTGCTTTGCTGACTCCACTTGCATATATACAACACTTCTTGAAGTTTCCTTATATCACTGACACTTTCTTTCATTTTCCCCCAGTCGTTTTTTTCTATATTTTATTTTGTATATTTTCGATCACTACTATTTCCTGTTGTCTTGTCTAATCTGCTAATCACATCCAGTACAATTTTTAAATCTTATATATTATAGTTTTATGTCTAGAATTTCAATTTTAGTCTGGTTCTATATTTAAAATATTTTATACTCAGGTTCAATCTTCTAGCTTTTCAAACTATATGGAATAGTTGTAATATTTTAAAAATATTTTTAAATATTTTCATTTCAGGGTTGTATTTTTTTTCTTCTCATTATGGGTTTTATTAATTTACTCAGTGCTCAGAAACCCTTAATTGATTTTTATTATAATTTTATTTTCCAAAAATCAAACATAGCATTCTATCAAAGTATATTTTTCTATAGCAGTGACTTCTGCGGATTTTCTCCTCTGTAGCAAAATTGTATATTCAATTTCCTTTGATAAGAACAGATTTAATATAATTAAAATATATTGATTATTATTTGCACTATATATTGTTATTAACTGTACTTATTTGTACTGCTTTATTATGTTGATAAATTATTGGTAGGAAATTATATTTAATTCTAAAAATAATTACAGTGCTCCAAGTAGAATGTTCTGTCTTTATAATAAAATTTGGGGTCATATAATAAGAAATTATAAAGAAAAAGACAATTTCCTGACTGAAAATTTGATTTATATATCCAAAATCAATAAGAAATAGTAAAGACTTCGGGATAGAAGGAACATACTTAAAGATCATAAAAGCCATTTATGAAAAGCCCACAGCTAACATCATCCTCAACGGGGAAAAAATGAGAGCTTTTTTCCTGAGATCAGGAACACGACAAGGATGCCCACTCTCACCGCTGCTGTTTAACATAGTGCTGGAAGTTCTGGCATCAGCAATCTGACAACAAAAGGAAATCAAAGGCATCAAAATTGGCAAAGATGAAGTCAAGCTTTCGCTTTTTGCAGATCACATGATATTATACATGGAAAATCCGATAGACTCCACCAAAAGTCTGCTAGAACTGATACAGGAATTCAGCAAAGTTGCAGGATACAAAATCAATGTACAGAAATCAGTTGCATTCTTATACACTAACAATGAAGCAACAGAAAGACAAATAAAGAAACTGATCCCATTCACAATTGCATCAAGAAGCATAAAGTACCTAGGAATAAATCTAACCAAAGATGTAAAGGATCTGTATGCTGAAAACTATAGAAAGCTTATGAAGGAAATTGAAGAAGATTTAAAGAAATGGAAAGACATTCCCTGCTCATGAATTGGAAAAATAAATATTGTCAAAATGTCAATACTACCCAAAGCTATCTACACATTCAATGCAATCCCAATCAAAATTGCACCAGCATTCTTCTCGAAACTAGAACAAGCAATCCTAAAATTCATATGGAACCACAAAAGGCCCCGAATAGCCAAAGGAATTTTGAAGAAGAAGACCAAAGCAGGAGGCATCACAATCCCAGACTTTAGCCTCTCCTACAAAGCTGTCATCATCAAGACAGCATGGTATTGGCACAAAAACAGACACGTAGACCAATGGAATAGAATAGAAACCCCAGAACTAGACCCACAAACGTATGGCCAACTCATCTTTGACAAAGCAGGAAAGAACATCCAATGGAAAAAAGACAGCCTCTTTAACAAATGGTGCTGGGCGAACTGGGCAGCAACATGCAGAAGGTTGAAACTAGACCACTTTCTCACACCATTCACAAAAATAAACTCCAAATGGATAAAGGACCTAAATGTGAGACAGGAAACCATCAAAACCTTAGAGGAGAAAGCAGGAAAAGACCTCTCTGACCTCAGCCGTAGCAATCTCTTACTCGACACATCCCCAAAGGCAAGGGAATTAAAAGCAAAAGTGAATTACTGGGACCTTATGAAGATAAAAAGCTTCTGCACAGCAAAGGAAACAACCAACAAAACTAAAAGGCAACCAACGGAATGGGAAAAGACATTCGCAAATGACATATCGGACAAAGGGCTAGTATCCAAAATCTATAAAGAGCTCACCAAACTCCACACCCGAAAAACAAATAACCCAGTGAAGAAATGGGCAGAAAACATGAATAGACACTTCTCTAAAGAAGACATCCGGATGGCCAGCAGGCACATGAAAAGATGTTCAGCGTCGCTCCTTATCAGGGAAATACAAATCAAAACCACACTCAGGTATCACCTCACGCCAGTCAGAGTGGCCAAAATGAACAAATCAGGAGACTCTAGATGCTGGAGAGGATGTGGAGAAACGGGAACCCTCTTGCACTGTTGGTGGGAATGCAAATTGGTGCAGCCGCTCTGGGAAGCAGTGTGGAGGTTCCTCAGAAAATTAAAAATAGACCTACCCTATGACCCAGCAATAGCACTGCTAGGAATTTATCCAAGGGATACAGGAGTACTGATGCATAGGGCCACTTGTACCCCAATGTTCATAGCAGCATTCTCAACAATAGCCAAATTATGGAAAGAGCCTAAATGTCCATCAACTGATGAATGGATAAAGAAATTGTGGTTTATATACACAATGGAATACTACGTGGCAATGAGAAAAAATGAAATATGGCCTTTTGTAGCAACGTGGATGGAACTGGAGAGTGTTATGCTAAGTGAAATAAGCCATACAGAGAAAGACAGGTACCATACGGTTTCACTCTTATGTGGATCCTGAGAAACTTAACAGGAACCCATGGGGGACGGGAAGGAAAAAAAAAAAAAACAGGTTAGAGTGGGAGAGAGCCAAAGCATAAGAGACTCTTAAAAACTGAGAACAAACTGAGGGTTGATGGGGGGTGGGAGGGAGGAGAGGGTGGGTGATGGGTATTGAGGAGGGCACCTTTTGGGATGAGCACTGGGTGTTGTATGGAAACCAATTTGTCAATAAATTTCATATAAAAAAAGGAAATAGTAAAGACTTATGTTAATGTGCTTTTTTGTTAGCCATATACTCATAGTTGTCACTGATCATTAATGATCAGATTGACTAGATCGGTCTTCAGTAGATTCTGACTATTTTCATGGATAGCATTCAAGAATCTGAGCATCACAATGTATGTTTGTATGTATATATTTTTGAGAGAGAGAGAGAGCAGGAACGCCAGTAGGGGAGAAGCATAGGGAGAGGAAGAGAGAGAATCTTTAGCAAGCTCCACACGCAGTGTGGATCTCACAACCATGAGATCATGACCTGAGCTGAAATCAATAGTTAGCTGCTTAACCGACTGAGTCACCCAGGAGTCCCCACTTGTATTTAAATTTTGTATAGACCTATTATTAACCCACATATTGGTTCTATGCTGAAATGCTTTATGTAGATTAGTTTAACTTCTTTAGAAGAAATAATCAATTATCTGTGGTGTCATATTCTTTCGTATTCTTTTTGTTTCTTTGCTTGTTTTACTTTCCATCACCTAACAGATGAACTACCTAATTCCCTTGACTATGGCTATATTTTTCTTTCCTTGGAAAACTTTACATTTACTAAGAATATATTTTAAAGATAATTTTTGTCATCATCATTTTATTAAAGTTGCCTGTACTAAAAATTTTGTGACTTCATGCTGTAATATCACTATATTTCCTAACATCCTGAGATGAATAGAAGAATGGGATACTGTTCCTACAGTTAAATTCCTATATACGATTTAAATTGTGACGCTTTTTCTTTTTCATATGCTCTGGCTCTCGCTCAGAAGATCACATATTACATGGTCAGTGTTAGGACCTTTTAATCATAAACAGTCCCCAATTTAAGATGGTTTGACTTAGGCTTTATTTATTTATTTATTTATTTATTTATTTATTTATACTTACCATGGTGCATAAGTGATATTCAGTAGAAACTGTACTTCATTCACATTTTGAATTTTGATCTTTTCCTGGGAAAACGATATGTGGGAAGATACTCTTGTGATGCTGGGCATTGTCAGTGTGCCATAGGTCTCAGTCAACTATGTGATAATAAGAGTAAACAACTGATATACTTACAACTGTTCTATACCCATACAGCCATTCTGTGTTTCACTTTCAATACACTACTCAATAAATTACATGAGATATTCAACCTTTTATTATAAAATAGGCTTTGTGTTGGAGGATTTTTGCCCATTTCTAGGCTAATGTGAGTGTTTTGAGCACATTTAAGGTAGGCTGTGGTAAACTATGATGTTTGGTAGGTTAGGTGTATTAAATGTATTTTTGACTCATGATATATTTCCAGCTTACAATTGGTTTATCAGAATGCAACCCCAATGTAAGTTGAGGAAAGTTTGTACTCCTTTAATAGAATGTCTCATGACTCCTTTTCTATTTTCCAGGGGAAATATAATACTCAAGCTATTCTGCTTTCCTTTTATTTAGATAATTTCCACATATCACCACCCTCCTCTTTTTTTTTTGGTTTCTTTTGGTTCAACCTGTTTCTCTCTAGCAACAGTTTAAAATGTGTTCCAAAGGTTCCAATAGTCCTCAAAACTTTTTGTGTAGGTCTCCCGGATCAAACTATTTTCGTGTTCACAGTTGGCTCTTTAACAACTCAAGAGTTAAGTGCACTGATCTTCGTGCAACTGAAAATCCATGTATAATCTTGACTTTTCAAAAACTTAACTACTAATAGCCTACTGTTGACCAGAAGCCTTACTGATAACATAAACAGCCGATTAACATATATTGTGTATGTTATTATATATTGTATTCTTACAATAAAGCAGACAAAAATATTTAAAAAATTATAAAGGAGAAAAATACGTTTACAGTAATGTATTGTCTTTATTGAAGAAAAATCTGGCGGGTCAGGGAAGTTCAGACCTGTGTTGTTTAAGGATCAACTGTATTTATCTTTTTTGGCACAGTCTTTTGCTACTATATAATGTGTGATGTTGCAGCAGATTGTATGCTTTATCAGACATGAGAATCCAGTTTTCTTCTATTAAGTCACACACTAAAGAATTTTGAGAAAATGTAAAACAGTGAGAAAATGTAAAAATAATCCTACTATCCCTGTAATATTTTATGTTTAGAAAATAGAGTTATTTTTCATCAAGATTATGTTATTTATGTATAATGGATTGATAATGATTGATTATTCTTTTAAAATGAATTTATACATATTTTTAAAAATTCTGTTTTAATTTCTACTATGGTAAATATATATCTATCTCTAGACCTAAATCTAAATTTAGATCTAGATATATAACCAGTGGCATGTTGGAACTAGCTTGGAGAGCCTGGTAAGGGTTGATTGTGCACATTGTGAATTGATTGTGAATTGGACATGATAGAAGTATTAACACCACAGAAATCAGTAAATGCTGCAAATCCAGGTTTGCTTATACTATCCGCTCCCCATCCCTGAAAGACTGTTATTAATTACTTATCATATCACTGTAAAAAGCCCACATGAGCAAAAGATTTTTGGGTTCTTAAGACCAAAAAGTTTGAGAACCAGGACTTCATTGAATCCTTCAATGCATTGCTACCTAAAATCAGTTTGGAAAATAAAAGATGTTTCAGTAAAAAATCTTCTGATTTCCAATTTCCCAACCTCTTTAGCAATGTTGTAGAAACATACAGAGTATAATAAGCAATTATTTTTCCTAATTTTGCCTCAAATCTCTCTATACTGGATTGATCAGATACTGGGAACATTCAACCACTAAAACTGTGGCTTTTTGAATAAAAGTTTTAGATGTTTAATTCTTGATAGAACAACAACAACAAAAAAAAAACAATTACATATCACTTTGTTAAAAAAAGGAAACCTACTTTGTTTAACCTTTTCAGAGAATGTAGAGATTATGTTTTGTTTGTTCTAATACAATGGTATGCACTCAGTGCATGCATTATATTAGTATGGCAGAGTGCTTTAAGGAAAATAACTGTCCGCTAGAAATTAGAGAACTATGAGGCTTAGTTGTGGTCCCACTACCTACTAGAAATTTGAACTGATTGACTTTTAATAGTTAAATGACCATGTCTAAGTTATCATTACTAGTTGAAATTTGGGATAATTGTATCATTACTATATAAATCACAGAGCTATTTTAAATATCAAGTGAGAAAACTAATATTAAAATGCTCTCTATCTAGAACAGTTTTCAGTCAATATAGCATAAAATAAAACCATATGTATAATGTTATTATAGAAACATAATGGAAAAATAGAAATTATATAAATATACCTTTAAGGATCTATGAAAGCAATATTATTCATAGCTGTTTATTAATACATGAAAATCACCTTTTATTACTATAAAATTAACAGTATATTCAGCCAGAAGCACCTCTTTTCTCTTTGCAAATAAAATATAAAATTCTGAATACTTTCTAAAATACTAAAATGCAAGTGATTATATAGTCCTCTATGTCTACAAGGTATTAATACAAAAAATTTATGGACATACATTTACATATTTTATATGTGATTTACATATTTATAAACTTATTATACAATATCTTTTCATTACAAAAGTAGCCTAAAAGACTTAAGATAAAATTGCAATCAAATTGTCCTTTGTACATTTTAATAAACATTTAAAAAATATTTTATGTTTAAATGGACATACAGATACAAAGTTTGCAATATTCTTTGAAACTAATTCAATTTTATTATCAGAAACTAGCACAGTGCGAAATTGGTAAACTGGGAAATTATAGATTCAGTTAATGTTTGTTGAACTCGAATGGATCTGTTTATACTAATGTATTATCAATTTTAAAATGAATATTTTGAAGTATGGAAACTTTATGTTTTTAGGATGCCAAATAAACATGCATTTTGAAATAGTAAGCTAAGGTTTACAACATTTTCCATAATAAACCTCATTTTTCATTGGATGACAGGGGAGGAAATTGAAATCTGCTGCTCATTTTATAGCTGATCAAACTTCTAAGAGGTAAACTTATTCATGTATTTAATGTGATTCTCTTTATAAATAACTTCATTAAGACTTATGGGATTTAGCAATTTGTATCAATGAATATGTATCCTTTATGAAGGGATTTTATTTAATTGTGACCCACTTAAATATTGCTAAACTTTAAACTCTATTTTTCATCAATGTTTGTGTTGTAGCTCATTCAGTTGATTTTTTAGTTGGTGATAAATACTTGGACAAATTATTAAAATGCCACCAAAATTATAGTTCCAAATATTTCTTATTGAGCATCAGATATACAAATTATCTTTAATTATTTAATAAACATATCACATTTTGACAAAATATATATTGATAACTTTTGTACTCTAGTCTTTATGTTTGCCTCTATTTTTCTATGAGAACTAATTTAATATAAAATGTTTTGGAATTTGAATAATATGGAATTTCCACTTATGTAAGTCAAAATAATTCTTTAGAGCGGTGCCCTGGTGGCCCAGTCAGTTGAGTGTCCTACTCTTGATTTCAGCTCAGGTCATGATCTCAGGGTTATGGGATCTATTCCCACTTCAGACTTCGTGCTAGAAGTGGAGTCTGCCTAAGATCTCTCTCTCTCAAATAAAAAATAAAATAAAATAATTCTTTGGAAACAATTTCAATCTAACATAGTTGTATATACAAAATATATATTCATACACATATATGAATAAGTATTAAATACAAATTTATATTAAAATTATTTAAATACAAATTTATATTAAAATTATTTAAAAATGACTTATTTGTTTACTTGCTTTTACTACAAATTTTCAATAACAACTAGATTCCTAAATCTAGGCTTTAGGGTAATTTTATAACATTATTAACTTTTATTAGTTGTATTTAAATTGATTTTTTTTACATTAGAAAATCACTGATGAGAATAATACAAGTGAACCACAACAATTTATTTGTCATAAATGGTTTACATTTTATGTGAGTCAAATTTTCATCTTCATTCTATTAATTGATTTGCACTTTTGGAAGTAAATCTTGTAATAGCCAAAACATTTACTTGAATCATATTGCAGCAACACCTCTCTCCCAACATACTTGTTATTTTTATTACTGTTTTACAGTCATCATTATTTATACTACATTGATTGCAGCCTCTGTCCTGCCACATTACTGCTGTCAGTTACTCCTACACTTCAGTTTACTAATTAGTCTACTCAACCCATTCATCTCTTTCTCACCCTCCTGTCCAGTTGCTATTTTGTGGAGTGCACATTAATGATCTGTATCCATTATAGATTACACATCACAGTATTACTTTTTGTACTTGCTAATCTTGCTGCTGACTAAAAGGACATAAACAAATTTGTGAAAAAGTATTGATCATCAATTTATCTAATTTTTCCTAACACAAGTTAATCTGATTAACACAAATTGCCCATAATTCTACATTTGAGTTTATGTTTCAGTACTTTTCAAGTGTTTAATAAAAAAGTACACTCCTTAATGGATTTTTTTTTATATAGTGTAGGCTCATATCTAGACTCCTTCAATTTCTAAGAGTAGGATTTTGGACAACTTAACCTCTATAAACTACAGGCTCCGTTTCTAACAATTGGACTCAATAGTAACACTTCTTTCACTATATTTAAGTGATTTAGTATATTAAAGCTTTTACTATCCAGGTTGGCAAATTTCAAGTTCAAAATAATCTGTTAAGTATTTTCATTATAAACATAATGAAAACCACCCAAAATTTTTTTGTCCATTAATAAAGTATAATGCCTTTAGCGCTTATTAAGTGATTTTAAAAGTTATTTCATAAAGCATCTGAAGAAAATGTATACCCTTTTTTTCTAAATTAGATAAAAATACAAATCAAATTAACATGTCTAATCTTTTTTTAAGTTTATTTTATTTATTTACTTTGAGAGAGAGTGAATGGAGGACAGGCAGAGAGAGGGGGAGAGAGAGAGAGAATTCCAAGTAGGCTCTGCGCAGTCAGCATAGAGCCTGATGCAGGGCTCTATCTCAAGAACCTTGAGATCATGACCTAAGCCAAAATCAAGAGTCACAAGCTTAACCACCTGAGCCACTCAGGCACTTCTGGCTTTTCTTTCTTACCAGAAGGCCTGAATAACTCCAACCCTTCTAGTCTGGACTTTTTCAGAGATGAGGTGCCCCATTTCTCACTCTCTGCTTTAGATCTTCACTCTATTTGTCCCCAGTGCATCATCTCTTGCATTTGAAAACAAGTGTTTATTAATTTTACATTTTAGTTTGAAGAAATCCATGATAAAAATTAACTAGCATTTGGTGTAACATAGGTTGGCCTCTAATAATGTCCCAAAATATCAGTAATTTTCAATAGTAGAGTTTCCTGATTGAAATTCTGTTTCCTAGTAACAGTGTTCCCAAATGGTAACTGAAAACCAAGTTGTATTACTATGTTTTTATCTTGTTGATCTAAAACAAGAAGTTAATTGAACAGGGATGCACATTGTACTTCATTTTCCAAGGTAACTTGAGTGAATTCACAGAGGCCATGAGAAGCCTGGGTTGGAGACAGATGAAGTAGAGTTCAGAGTCAACAGCAACAGCCTTACTCTGAGCAATCAGTGATGTTGGCCACAGTGCTGGCTGAAACTTATAAAGAGATGTGCATTTTTTTGTGAATTCTGACACACATCTTTCAACTACTTATTACCAAAATTAAAAAGAAAAAGCAGAGATTAATTAACCCCCATGTACTTATTGCCCAGTCTCACCCTTATCAACTCAGAACCAGTCTTTTGAATCTTACGGCATCTCCTTCTTTTCTCTGTATTATCTTGGAGCAAATCTTAGATATATTTTTATTCCATTTCAGCATATATCTGAAAAGGACTCATTTATTGCAACATAAGTGTAATACCATTATCACTTGTAAAAATACTAATTTCTTAATAGTATTAAATATCTAGTAAACATTCTAAATATTGGTCAGGGTTACATTGATGAGTTTTTTTTTTCCATCATGGTCGAAACAAGGACTGTATATTTTAATTGGTTAAGTATTTGTTTTTAATTTATCTAATTTACATGTCTCCTTTATCTCTTTTTGTCTCTTTGTAATGAATTTATTGATGAAGCTTAGTTATATTTTTCTATAGAGTTTGCCAAAGTATGGATTTGGAAATTGTATCCACATTGTGCAGTTCTCTTGTTCTTTTCTCATCTGTATTTCTTTTAAATTAGTAGTTATAGGAAGAGAACTAATTAAAATTAAATTCTTTCTTAGAGAAAAAAGGGTATTTAACTATTCTAAATAATGCTGCAATAAACATAGAGGTGCATATATCTCCTTAAATTAGTGTTTTTGTATTTTGATGATAGGTATCCAGTAGTGTGATGACTGGATCATAGAGTAATTCAATTGTTAACTTTTTGAGGAACTTCCATATGGTTTTCCACCATGGCTAAACCAGTTTGCATTCCCACCAATAGTGTAAGAGGGTTCCTTTTTCTACACATCCTCACCAATACCTGTTGTTGGTTCTTGTGTTGTTGATTTTAGCCATTCTGGTAGGTGTGAGGTTATAATCTCATTGTGGCTTTGATTTGTGTTTCTCTGATGATCAGTGATGTTGAGCATCTTTTCATGTGTCTATTGGCCATTTGTATGTCTTTGAAAAATGTCTATTCATATCTTTGCCCATTTTTAATTGGATTATTTGTTTTGGGATGTTGAGTTGTATCAATTCTTTATATATTTTGGATACTAAGCCTTTATCAGATATGCCATTTGCAAATATCTTCTCCCATTTTGTAAGTTGCCTTTAGTTTTGTTGTTTTCTTTGCTGTACAAAACCTTTTTATTTTGATGTATTCCCAATAGTTTATCTTTGCTTGTATTTCCCAGGAGCTATACATAGAAAAATGTTACTAAGGCAGATGTCAGAGACATTACTGCCTAGTGTACTCTTTTCTAGGATTTTCAGGTCTCACATTTAGGTCCTTTAATCTATTTAGAGTTTATTTTTGTGGATGATGTAAGAGAAAATTTGAACAGACCAATGACCAGCAAGGAGATTGAATCAGAAATCAAAAGACTCAACAAACAAAAGTCTGGAACCAAAGAGTTTCACAGACTAATTTACAAAATACTTCAAGGAGTTAATACCTATTCTTGAACTTTTACAAAATATAGAAGAGGAAGGAAAACTTCCAAATTCATTCTATGAGGCAAGTATCACCTGACACCAAAACCAGATAAAGACACCACAAAAAAGAACTACAGGCTAATATCTCAGATGAACATAGATTTAAAAATCCTCAACAAAATACTGGCAAGATGAATTTAACAGTACATTTAAAAAATATTCACTGTAATCAAGTGGGATTTATTTCTGGGATGCAAGCGTGGTTCAGTATTTGCAAATCAATCTACATGATAAATCATATCAATGAGAAGGGCTAAAAACCATGTGATCATTTCAATAGACACAGAAAAAGCATTTAACAAAGTACAACATCCATTTATGATAAAAGCCCTCAACAAAGAAGATGTTTGGTTGTTGTTTTTTTCCTTAATTTTTGCTAGTGGTAGTTCAATTTTTAAAATTTAGTCTTAGGAAATGTTTGTGTGATACCTCAAATTCTCAGAGTCTTGTGTATATTTAGCCAATGACTTAGTTTTGCATCGTCACAATTACATAAAATCTATAAAAATATTTCCAAATTAATACATGGAATTAGGTAATTAATATGTAAATATTAAAGTTTGACACCCCCAACATGTATATAGTATATAGAGAGAACTGCCATCCCCTGTATTCATTCTACTCTTTCTCCCATCAGCTGTATCATTCATCTGCTAAGCCCCATTGACTTATCTTAACAAATGGGAAAGGCAGTCCCTAATGGACAGTCAAAGGAATGAAAGTGGATTGGTGGTGAAGTGAGAAAAAGAAAAAAAAAGGGAACAAAATTATGTGATAATGTGCTATGTATCAAGGAGGATTTTTTAACTCAACTTTAAGGAACCGAGGATTAGAAAGAGAAATGAAACAGGCAAATAAATACATTTTTGATACCACAGAGGGGACTTTTGGGACTTCAGTCATGAGAAGAAAACAGTACCTTTCAAAAGATATTTATGATTTAGAACAGAAACTAGTATTTGACATACTATTTGAACACTAGCAGATTTAAATGGGTTATATAGAGTATGGGCACAAATATTTTGAAAATGATAAAACAAACAAGTATAAATGTTATTTTAAAGGGAAATGTATGGTGTCTGTCCTAGCTTTATTTTTTTCTTTGGGCAAGTATCTGTTTATATTTCTCTCTTATCAGACTATCAGTATATAATATAGTGGTAAAATGCTTTTCTACTTCTTTTTTTTTTCTTCAGATACTTGAAATTATCCTGTTACTAAAATAATCTCACTTGGTTGAAATAATTTTTTTAGAATGTTTGTTATTTCTTTATTTGAAACAAACAAAAAAAAAGTCAATACTGATTTCTTTTTTTTTCTAATACTCTTCACTGTCCCTCTTTTTTTTTTTTTTTTAATCCCTTAGGAACTTGGTGAAACAACAGCAACTGCAAAAACATTCCTTCCTTTAATTTTTTTTTTTTAACATTTATTCACTTTTGAAAGGCAGAGGGAGGCAGAGTGCAAATGGGGGAGGGGCAGAGAGAGAGGGAGACACAGAAACAGAAGCAGGCCCCAGGCTCTGAGCTATCAGCACAGAGCCCGATACAGGGCTCAAACTCACTGACCATGAGATCATGACCTGAGCCGAAGTCGGCCACTTAACCAACTGAGCCACCCAGGTGCCCTGAGAAAACATTTCTTCCTTTTAAAGGACATGGCTTGAGCCCTGAGAGGAAAACTCAATGTTACCCAGTCTCAACTTGCCACATGACATTCTTCTCACTACATTTGAATATGGAAACCTGTAACACGGCTTCTTTTTTTGCCAACCACACATATTAATTTTTATACCATTTGATTGAAAGCACTTAATGGAAAGGCAATCTTCCATGAATTGACTAATACTTTAAATTATCTAACACCTCATACATAACAGCATTGGCATGTATCTAAAAATAAAGAAAAAGAAACTCACCATAGATACATAAAATGAAAATAAATCAATGTTTAATATACATATATTCATCAACCTTTCACTACACAATACCACATAAGATCTGGCAAGGAATATTTTAGATCTTCCTCTTTGTAAGTGGGAATGTAGGGAAATACATGCATATTTATTGTATTGGGCCATTTTTGTTACCTACTGTATTTGCTGGGGTTTTTTTAATAATTGTTTTTAATTATTAATTTTCTAGCTTTACTAAATTATGTTGTTTAACATCAGATTTAGAGAATATCCAACTTCCTTTGTAATCCTCTGTGGCATTTAATATATGGATGTATCTGTCCTAAATCTAGGTATTCTGAACTAAGAATGTATAGGAAACTCTGGTTGTTATAGCCAATGGCACAAGGAGTGACATTTGCTAACACAAAAGAGAGTATAAACTAAATTCAATGACTTCTGAATAGATGGGTACTTCTCTCTCTAACAAAATGGCAGAGAGGCATGTAAAACCCCTTCTCCACAACAGAATAGCACACACAGGTCACAGGCAGAAAGATGGAATCTGAGTCACCTGGGCAAAGCACCAAAGAATAGAAGCCATTATGGATAGAGTGAACTTATGTCGGAAATATCTGCAAAAACAATAAGGGGATGAAAATGCTTGTGCTTCAGATTTAGATGGATCTCTGTATTCATAAATTAAGTGTTGCATAGACTAAAAATTTTCGATAGATACGAATTCACAGATTCAAAAAGTAATCCAATGAATCCATTCTGTTGCAGGCTGCATGAAACTTGGAAAAATATGGAGAATATCAACGAAACATAATGAGGTAAGAATAAATTTAGAATCACTAAATTTCCTCTTAAAAATTCCTTAGGCAAGGTTATCTGCAATTGTCTTGTAAAATCTGGAAGAAAATAGCTTAATGATTCTTATATTATTTATGGTTTCGTATACATACACATGTATATGCTCCATATACAAAGGGACGATTTTATGTATTTTCAATGAAAACTTTAATAACAACATTTTATATTTACATTCCACTTGGAAAAATAAATGTATCTAATTTAATTCAAATATGATTCTGAGCCAACCTAAAAGGGCATTTCATAAGATGTTTACAAGAATTATTACTATCTGAGTATACTAATGTATACTTCAATAAAAGACATAGCAGAAAACACTGGATCAAGTAGACTGAAAAAAATGTGTGTAATGAGTCAAAGATTGAATGAATGAAATAAAAAGACAAAACATAATTTGGAATAATAGAAAAATCACTGCATTGATTTAATTGATTATTTCACAAACTGTTGGGTTCCTAATTATATACTTTAAAAAAAAATCAGTATTTCTCTTCATGGTGAAGTGTACATTTTAATAATGAATATAAAAGTCATAATTGTTCAGAAGAAACTCTGGCTTTTAAAAAAAGCTGTTAAAATGAGTTGCACGGGCCACTTCTGTATTGTTCATGATTTTGTAGAAATACATATTTTTCCATATATAAAAAATACTGTTGAGGGGCATCTGGGTGGCTCAGTCTGTTAAGCACCTGACTTTGGCTCAGGTGGTGATATCACGGGTTCGTGAGTTCCCACTTTGGGTGAGCTCAAGCCCCACTTTGGGTGAGACCTGCTTCTCTCTCTCTCTCTCTCTCTCTCTCTCTCTCTCTCTGCCCCTTGTGAAATTCTCCTTCTCTCTGCCTTTTGCTCACTTGCGCCCCCCTCTCTCAAAAAAAAATACAATTGGGAGACAGAAGTTTCTACCTCTTTTAAATATATGGATTGATGATTTTTTTGTATATATTTGACCATTTGTTAAAAATACAAGCATGCTATATTTTCTGATTATTTTGAAACAATAACTGATTGGTTTTTAAATGGATGGAAATTTACCAACTAAATTAAAACATAACTTTTCCATTATTAGGAGATATTATTAATAGAATTATAAATGTCTGTTACAATATTTATAGCTTACAAGGCATTTCTTTGATATGGCCTATATATCCTCCTCAACCATGGCATGTATTGAAATCATGTATTTAAACCAACTGAATAAATATTATTGCTCTTACTACAACTATCATTTAAACATAAGCAAAACATAAGCAAAAACAGGAATCTTGAATTATAAAATAAGAACATTTTGAAAATACACTCATTATTTATAATATCCTCTTCATTTAGTTTTTAGGCATGTTGTACAATGTGTATTATGGTTGTGTACATGAATATATATATATATATATTATAGGATTATATAAACATATGTTTGGTTTCATGCTAGAAAATTTATTGTTATGGGTAAGTAACTAAAATATTTGGTGATTAAAGGACTAATAGGTATCCCAAGTTTTTTTAGGAGTCAAATCTAGGTAAGTTGTGTATTAATGCCTATACAGTGAAAAAATTGGGATATTTTCGACAACTAAATATCCTAAGTACCTATGATAAACTAATTAAGGCAATGGAATAGGAGGTCAAATAAAATTCTTCAAGGACACTGTGTCAGGCAGCCTGAAGCAATGGGATATCAGGGCAGACAGCTGGGAAACAATGGTAGCTGACAGTACCAGCTGGCATTTAACAACCAGGAAAAGAATGGTTTATACGTTCTAAGAAGGAAACAAACTGAAAGTATTAACATGGAGAGCAAATGAAAGGCATGTAGGCAAGGTCTGGCCTTTAATGGAGTCTCACTGAGTAGGGAAATATTAAAAATTACATAGCTTCAGTTTTTGCCTTTTAAACTCAATTTAAATAAGAAATCTGTAATGTGTGTTATAGTTTTAATTTAACCTGAAGTAAGGAAAAGTTGCCAAAGCTTCTTAGAAATATTTTCGAATTAGTAGTAAAAATATAAATTAAATAAAACTGTCCCTTGTTTATATAAAAATACAGATTAACTTCGTTTGGTGGTCAAATTCATTACTGTTTTATAGAAATCTATTTTGATAAAAAAATCAGTATCAAACAAGGTCAAGATCAAACAAAACATGTTATGTTTTCTATCTAATGCTATATGGTTTGTGGAGAAAATATTTCAGATGTTTTCTAGATCCCAGATAGGGTATATCTAAAAATAAACAAACAAACACAATTTTATTACAATATGAAATAATAAAAACACTGCTAGATGCTAAACTTTGTAATCTCAATAGATTAAAAAAAATACGGTTTATGTGTTGTACATGCAAGAGTCCAATGTGGGTATTTCTGGTGGGATAGTTTTCCTTCAAGTGGTAATATGGGAACCCAGACTGCTGCCATTTGAAGTTCTACAATTGTCAACACGAATTGCCAAATATTATTCTGGGAAGGGTAATCCACTAAATCAGAAAGAAGCAGAAAAAATGGAGAAATGTGTTTGGGAATGTCTCTAGGTCAATCTTACCATATGTAACTTCAGGTGAGTGGAAAATATCTACATTTATGCATAAGCAAAAAGTGGATTTGTCTGCCAGTTAGCTGTCTTTTCTTCATATTTTTAGAATTTCGTATTTAAAACAGATTTATTTTTCTGTAACTTATTATAAAATTTGATTCTTACTAGTTAAATCTACAAGGAGAACTCTGAAAATTCTAGGGTTTCTTATCCAATAAGTCTTAATTTAATTTATAATATCGGAATTGATGTGCTCTGCCATTTTAACTACAAACTTACATAATTTTTTTCACTCCATGACCTTCTCAGTTTTCGCAAACTTGTAAAATATATTTTTAATCATCTTAAAATGTATATTTTTTACATAACATTTTCTACTGAAACAATGTATATGGCCTTGAATTTTCACAAAACTTAAAAACTTCTTGTATTAGTCTACTTGAACTGGTGTATCAAAATGCCACTGACCAGTGTTTACACAACAGAGATTTATTTTGTCACAGTTCTGGAGGATAGACGTCTATGACCAAGTTTCTGTCCAATTCAGTTTCTGTTGAGAGGTCTCTTGCTGGCTTTTAATGGCTGCTTTCTTGCTATATCCTTATGTGTTCTTTCCTATGTACAGAGAGAGGGGTAAGAGAGAAGGAGACAGAGCAGAGGGAACTCTGGCGTTTCTTCTTATAAAGACACTAGTCCTATTGTATTGGCGCCCCACCCTTATGCCTAATTTAACCTTAATTACCTCCATATACCAAATGCAGCCACACTGGGAAATAAAGCTTCAACACATGAATTTTGGGGAGAAATAAACATTTAGTCTATAACAATCCTGAATTCATGTAAAATGACTTTCGTAAATACTTAGGATATTATTTTCCTTAAAAGGAATTTTAATGGGGAGTGCCGGGGCAGCTCTGTTGGTTTAGCTTCCAACTTTGGCTCAGATCATGATCTTGCAGTCCTGAGCCCTGTATCAGGTTCTATGCTGAGCGCTCAGAGTCTGGAGCCTGCTTCCGTTCTGTGTTTACCTCTCTCTCTCTCTGCCCCTCCCCAACTCAGGCTCGCTCTCGTGTGTGCGCGCTCTTTTTCTCTCTCTCTCTCAAAAATAAATAAACATTAAAAAAATTTTTAAAAAGGAATTTAATGGCTACCATTTTATATATCATGCATAGTATGAATTCCTGGTTGTTTTAAAATAAACAAAGCACATTATCTTTTCTAATACCTTTATTGCACCTTAACTTTTGTAATATTTTCATTACATCCTAATAATTTTCTATATTTAAAATTGTATAAATCACTTGTACATTTCTCTAGAATCACCAACACACTATATCCAGTGAAAAAGGAAAGATCGTTGCTTTATTTTCACATTTCCCTTAAAATACACATTTATTTATTTATTTATTTATTTATTTATTTATTTATTTATTTATTTATTTATTTTCCTTTTGGAAAAATAAAGGCCTTGAAAAGAAAGGCAAATATTATACTATTGCTTCTAATACCATGGTCACCATACATTACTTAATCTTCCAAAACCTGTATTTTCTCATTTTAAAATTAAGGTTTTGAATACATGATCTCTGATGCTCTACCAGCTCTTAAAATACTGGTTAAGGGCATCATTCTTTGTACCACAGTACCATATCCAACCAATATTAAAATTAAAATAACTAATTCATCAGAGAAGTACTTAAATAAAAAGGTGTATATAAAGATGAGAAATATCTTTCTTGAAATACTTCAGCTTAATATTCAATCTCTAATTAAGCTTCTGAAAGTTTGGAGTATGGTGTCAGTGAATTGGCCAGTATCTTTATCTGCAAGCATAGGATATGTGTCTCTCCAAACAGGTTAGAGGCAGAGCTAATAAAAGGGGCAGAACATATTTACATGTTATTGTCCAAGGAGTAATTTCTCAGAACAGTCTGATACACCATGACCACTACAGATATTCACCTTTTGTTTCTCAGCATTGAAAAGTTGGAGTAAGGGTTTTTCCTTTTTTCTCACCTGTAGTCCCCCTTCCCCTCAAAGTGACACTTTGTAGTTCTTTATAGAAGTAAAACTAATACCTGCAACTTGTATAAAATTAACTTTCTTATGTAATTCGTAAACTCCACAGTAAAAGAAGCCTCTTATATAAAATAAAAAATAGTGTAAAATATTAATTAGTTAAACTAATTCACAATAAACATTCACTATATTCACTATAAACAATTAACAGAAATATATTATAGAGGTGAATTTATTTAGCTTTCCAGTGTGAATTAAAATCCAAGTGAAGAAAATTTAAATTAATTTCTTTGTGAATTAACGCCTATTTTATTTAGAATCATTTAGTCACTAAAACCAAAGCTTTGATCAATAACAAATCTTTTTCCATGAATTATCTGAACAGTGACTTCAACTCTTTATTTCATTTGATGGTAGGGGCAAAAAAGAAAAAAAAAGATCAAAGTTTTATATTTTCATGGATATTTCCTGATGCCAAATTAGTTGCCTGGGGAAATAGATGGGAGTGTGTTGCTTTTAACTAGAATGGATTTCTGTCTACTTTTAGGTGATTTTAGATTAAAAATGAGAGCTTGTTCTTTATTACAGTAACCATATGAGCTTTTGAGATAAGATGATGGCTGTGTGTGAGCATTTGAGTAAGTTTTATTACCTGATCATTGAGAGATTTAGCAACTTTTGTTGGTAGCTGTCCTGATTGTTATGGATAGTGATATAGAGTCTTATGGATTTTTAGAGAGCTATTAGTAAACCAGGATCCACATAACAGTATTTGTGCCTGTTAATTATGTCTTCAGGGGTATTGAGGTGTCAGCATTTGTTAACTATGTGGTTGAAAACATAAACTCCATTTTTAGATGCCTACTTTGGCAGTTTTATCTAGGATGTATGTTACTATCTTCTGGTCTTTAAAAAAGAGAGAGAAAAATACATACAGTAAGTGTAAAAATGGTTATTCCTATTCTATAGAATATCCTACAACCTATAAATATCTATTATATTTAATATTAAGGCTCAATCTATGGTATGTCAACAGGCATACGACAAAAATTGGATACTTTAATAAATATGAATAAAACATGATAATTTTTTGTTAATGATATGAATTCTGGTTCTTAAATCTAACTTTTGTTCCATGATTTCACTATCTAATTGAAAAGGAAATTATCATGGCTCTGTCTCTACCACATCCAAGGATGTAATTGTTTCCTTACAAAGCCTAATAAGCTATCCCACACATTGACCTACTTATATTATCCCTTTAGACATAATGCCATTGGATTTTTAAAATGTCTATTAGCATCAAGTTGTAAATGACAGTTGATTTAAGCCAGCTGAAGACTTCATTTTCAAATATAATCAGTAAGACTGAACCAGAAACAAAGGGTCATTTTAGTAATATAATAAAGTGTAATAATATAAAAAATTTGAAATGAGGTTCAAGTTTAATTTTAAATAGCAGGTTTAATTACCTAAACACCTGAACTTAGATAAATCTTCTATCCTGTTTCAAATTGTTATCTATTTTGTACTGATTACTATTATTACTGTTTTTATTGACATCATTTTAATCATTACCATCTTCATCACCATAGTCACCATCAAATATTTTATTGTGCTTTTTTTGTGAAATTAGCACAGAGACAGGTACTTTATGTATAGTAAGTCATTAAATGTCCCAACAACCTTCAAGTGTGTATTATTTACAAGTAGGGAAAAAGAAAATAATAATCATAAAAATGTTTGCTAATTCAAGGAAGACCTTGGATTTAAACTGTTTTTCTTAATCCAGTATCAGATTACTTTTTACTGCATCATGCTGTAGGTAAAGGATATTGGTAATTAATACTACTCAGAGTTCTAAAGATATGTAATGTCAAAATTAAATATAGTGTTTTTGTTTCATTATGAGATTTTTATCTCTGTCAATGCCATAACCATCCTCCTTATTTCCTTTGGCTTCCCCTATTGCATGCCACAGTATACTTTGTAAAATTTTGACCACACATCTTGTCTGACTAAATTGCCCATAAAAAAAGCTTTAAGGTCTAGTTTTTAGACTTTCTTTACTTCTCTAGCTGTTGAGTAATCTTGTGCAAATTATTTTAATATTGTTTTTTTAATGTTTATTTATTTTTGAGAGAGAGAGACAAAGCACAAACGGGGGTGAGGGGGTACAGAGAGAGAGGGAGACACAGAATCTGAAGCAGCCTCCAGGCCCTGAGCTGTCAGCACAGAGCCCGACGTGGGGCTCGAACTCATGAACCGTGAGATCATGACCTGAGCTGAAGTTGGACACTCGACCTACTGAGCCACCCAGGCACTCCAATTATTTTAATGTTGTTAAACATAGGTTCCTAATCATTAAAATGCTATCTTCTCTGTACCACTCATAGTGACCACAATTCCTTGCTCTTGCTTCCCATTGGAGAGACTGGATTGATAGGATGAATTTGAAGGAACTGTGAGGGTAACTCTGCCTTCAGTTTCACCCTCATACCTTTTCAAAAATTTAGCTTTCCCCTTATCCATTCAATCCTCTATTTCAACCCTTTGTGGTTTTTAATCAGGAAAAAATAATTAATATTCTAAAGCAATATAAATTCATTATTGACTAGGTGCCTTATGGGAAATGCAACTGTGATTGCTTCTTTGTTGTACTAATGACTGTGTAGTGAATGAAATAAAAAATTCAGATATTTAGAGAACTCTGGAAAATTCAAGTTAAAGTGTGTAATAGGTTTCAATTTTATCAGTAAGGAGCTCAGGCACAAAATGTAGTTAATGTTATTATTTGTATTCCAGGTCTATCTTTTTTTTTTTTTCCAGTTTATTTATTTTGAGAGAGAGAGTGCAGGGGAGGGACAGAGAGAGGGGGAGAGAGAGGGAATCCCAAATAGACTCCACACTGTCAACACTGAGCCCTATGCAGGGCCTGAACCCAAACCTTAAAATCATGCCCTGAGCCGAAATCAAGAGTGGATGCTTAATTGACTGAGCCACTCAGGGGCCCCAAATATATACTGCTTTTCATAGTGCTAGCACTATTTTTACATTGCCACCAATGGTGTACAAGTCGTCTAATTTCTCCACTTCCTTTCCAACACGTTATTTTTTTAGAAAAAGCTTTTTATAATAGCTATCCTAATATGCGTGAGGTGATGTTTCATTGTGGTTTTGGTTTGCATTACTCTGATGATTAGTGATGTTGAGCATCTTTGCCATTTGTATGTCTTATTTGGAGAAATGCCCATTCAAGTTCTTTTTGCATTGTTAAATTCGGTCATGTGTTTCTCTGCTATTAGGTTGTAGTTGTTCTTTGTATATTTTGGGTATTAATTTGGTCTTAGTTTGGGCTACTGTAACAGGATAGCATAGATTGAGTGGCTCATAAACAACAGAAATTTATTTCTCACAGTTGTGGAAGCTAAACATTCAGTAGCAGAGTGATAGGATGGCCTGGTTCTAGTGGACTATGGTGTACCTACTGCCCACTTCTCACTGTATCTTCACTTGGCAGTTTGCAGAGAGAAGCAAGCTCTCTCTGGACACTTAAAAGCATTAATTCCATTCATAAGGGATTCCCCTCATGAACTCATCTAATTCTAATGACCTCTCAAAGGCACCACTTCCTAATACCATCACATCGGGGGAAGGTTTCAACATGTAAATTTCGTGGGCATACATTCAGTTTATAACAAATCCCTTACCAGATATATGGTTTTCAAATACATTCTCCTATTCTGTAGGTCACTTTTTCACTCTGTTGATTATTTCCTTTGCTGTGCAGAAACTTTTTAGTTTAATGCAGTCTAACTTGTCTAATTTTTCTTTTGTTGCCTGTGTTTTTGGTGTCCTACTCAAGAAATAATTGCCAAGTCCAATGTTATGAATCTTTTCACCTATATTTTTCTATAAGAGTTTTACAGTTCCAGGTATTGCATGTAAATATTTAATTCATTTTTAAGTTGACTTTTTTGTATGGGGGGTGACAAGGTTCTCAATTCATTCTTTTGCATGTGGATATCTAGTTTTCCCAACACCATTTATTAAAGAGACTGTCCTTTTCCTGTTGTGTCTTCTTGGTTCCTTTTTCAAAAATCATTTGACTATATGTGTATGGGCTTATTTATAGGTTCTCTATTCTGTTGGTCTATATATCTTTTTGTGCCAGTACTATACTGTTTTAATTACAATGGCTTTGTATTATGTTTTGAAATCAGGAAATGTGATGCCTCCAGCCTTGTTATTCTTTCTCAAGATTGCCTTGGCTATTGGAGTCTTTTGTGATTCCATGTGAATTTTGGGATTCTTTTTGTTCTATTTTTGTAAAAAAAAAAATGTCATTAGTGTTTTGATAGAGATTGCGTTGACTCTGTAGATGGTTTTGGGGAGTATAGACATTTTAACAAAATTAAGTCTTTGAGTCCATGAATATGGAATGTCGTTTCATGTATTTTTGTTTTTAATTTCTTTAATCAGTGTATTTATTGTTATCAGTGGGCAAGTCTTTCATCTCCTTGGTTAAATTTATTGCTAAGTATTTTATACTTTGTGATGCTCTTGCTAATGGAGTTTTTTCTTAATTTCCTTCTCGGAGAGTTCAACATTAGTGTAAAAAAAAACATAACTGATTTTTGTATGTTGATATTGTATCCTAAAACTTCACTGTATTTGTTTATTAGGTTTAATAGTTTTTTTTTCCATGTGTCTAGGTTAATGTTACATTGATTAAATATCCAAGATGGAATGGGTTTTATATTTTGTCCAATTATATTTTTCCAGAATTGATTTTCTTAAAAAAGGATAAGACACTTCTGTGTTTTCTAAATTGCATCATTTTCTGTAGCCAGTTGTGTTTGACTGATTAATACAACAAGGCTTCCACCTCAGTAATCTAATTGAATTTCAGATTTGAATCATAGCTGAGTTAGTTCTAAATCAGAGCTCTTTTTATTACAATGCTAATACACAGACTAAATCTTTACAATCCCCACTTCACTGACTTCATTCCTGTTCTACATGGATAAGCATTGTACAAACAATACATGGTGATCTGTCTGAAGTGAAGACCTGCCATTGTCTGGAAATTGCTTTTTGAATATCCTATCTATTGAACATGAAGGTTGTATTTGAACATTGACATTGAATCTGCTGGTTACCCCTCCTCCAATGCACATACCTAAATTTCAGTATTTTTAAAACCTGAGTCCACTCACCATGGTTTTCTTTCCTTATCCAAATGTTGCTGCACCCCAATTTTCTTTGTATTTGAGTCTGAACAGCCACATTCAATATGGACAAAATTATTTCTTATACTTAACTTTCATATTATATTCATTTTCATAGTATAGACATGTTTAAAATAGCATATCGAAGGAATCAACAAAATTTTAATGTGACTGAATATTATTTTGATATTTATTGAACGTATTTAGAGATAATGTAGTGTACAGTCTTTAATAGTCAATACTTGAAAAAAATCAGGCAAAAAGAGCAGCATTTTCTGTGAGAACTATAGTATTTTAAGAAAGTCATGCTACATTCTGTGGTGCAAAGGATTTTATTCTTGTTGTGAGAAGCCAACTATTAAGATAGTACTTATAGTTTAGGAATGGAAATTTCACATGAGTAGCTGTCCTTATACATTTTGGCCATAACCATCAACTCATATTTAATAGATGTTACCATTCAACATATGGCATTGTACAGTGGCTTAAATTGAATTACTGTTTGATATGTCCTTCTTTCGATAGTCATTTTTCCCACAAATACCCTCTGTAAAATACCAGGCTAAGTGCTATTGGAAACAAGGACAAAGTAGGAGTAAACACACAAGGCCAGCTGCTCTCTAAGTTTACTCATGATACCATGCAAAAATATAAGCTCAAAACTGAAACATAAAATACATTGGGGAATCAGAGGAGAGAGAACTCCATTCCATCCCTAAGATTAGGAAAGGCTCTGTGAAGGACAGAACATTGCAGATGCCTTGAGAAGTAGATAGGTTTTGGATATGCAGAGATCCTAGGAAGACATGGGAATTTTCCTCAATAAGAAGAGATGAGCAAAGACAAACAGTGTAGCGTAGGGTAAGTACATAGAAAACAATTCATTTGACAGAAGCGTGAGATGAAAGGTAATTATATATATAGCATTGGTAAAATAATGTGACATCATTCCATTGAAAACAATGTGTGGTTCCATAGATACTTTTTTGTAGCAATAATAAAAGACTTTAAAGATTTTTTTCTATTTTTTTATCATAAGTGCACAAATGGTAGATTATTCAAATTCTTAGATATGCTTTTTCCTTTGCAGTTTTTTTTTTTAACTTCTCCCTTCAGTGCTAACCCTTCCTAGTTCTACTTTTTAGTTTGTTTACTCCAGGGTCCCTGTGGCTGAGCCAGAAGCTATCAAATTCCCTGGGTGTAAGGAAACATATCTCTCTCAGTTGTGCTATGGCAAGAAGAAATTTAAAGTGAGGAAAATAAGTATAGTAAAAGCAACAATTTGTTTGGTGTGAGTTCTCAGGGTAAGGAAGGTGAAAAGGGGAATAATTTTTCCAGTAGCATTTTGCCAGGAAACCAGGGGTATGTGTGTGCATTTGTGAAGTTTCAGATGCATAATTTCCTAATCCCTCCCCATGCAAAGAGGTTTGGTTATGCAGATATCATAGATTAACAGTTACGACCCTGAAGTTAGGAACCCATGTTATTATAGCCTGGGTACAGATGCCAAGAAATTCAGAGCCTTCTAGCAGAAATTAACATAGTCTATATAGTTTTAGGACTCAGGCAGGACCCAAAGAAGGGATAGACTGTAAAATAAAAAAATAAGGGTGATATAGTAGTGTGAGTTCAATGTGATCAGGAATAGAAGCAATGGAGTGAAAAGTACATAACATAATACTGCTGAAGAGAAATGCATGGGTATAAGACAATATATAAAACCAAGAGTGACCTTATAAGGATTTATAATCAGGATAAGGATAATTCTAGTAATGTAACATAATAACTAAATATTGAATGCATGCAACAATTTAAAATAATGATGTGGATGAGGACATGTAATCAAAGAAGCAATTATCAATGTCCTTGTTTTTCTGCTTTGTTTTTTCTTCCCCTGGGTAGAGAAATGTTACATGAAGATCAATTCTAAAATAAAATCCACACAGTTAAAACATATCAGTAATTAGTCATTTACGTTAAACTTAGAAAATATAGCTTAAAATAATGATTATATCAAAGGATGAGATTAAGAATGATGCTACCTTAGATTTTCATAGTGTACACCAAATTTATAGTGTTTACAAATTTCTAAGTTTTATTAAAATTATTTATGCTATATATTTGTTCTCACAAGTATATAAAGTAAACCAAAGAATTACTCTCATTGCTATTATTCAGATGAAATTCAGGGAGCAGCACATTAGCATTGACACTCGAGATTCCTATGTTGATAGTATACTCATAATCTACAGTTAGATTATCTTTTAAAAGCCATTCTCACATATCCCATGCAACTATTTTTACATTTCTTAAATTTAGGAAGCTCAGTAGTGGGGTGCCTGGGTGGCTTAGTTGGTTAGGTGGCCTACTTTGGCTCAGGTCATGATCTCACGGCTCGTGAATTCAAACCCCACATCAGGCTCTGTGCTGATGTCTGGATGGAGCCTGCTTCAGGTTCTGTGTCTCCCTCTCTCTCTGCCCCTGCTGGGCTCGCACTCTGTCTCTCTCTCTGTCTCTTAAAAAATAAATAAATATTAAAAAAAATAAAAAAGAATCTCAGTATAATTTTGATTATGTTAATGTTTCAAATAAATTTTGTTAGCCATTTGACCAGGAGCTGAGTCAGAAGTAGACAATTCATGGGCATCTACCCAATTCTCCTTTGGAAGAGTTTACAGACAGAGAAAAGGTTTGAAATAGATTGGTAAAGCATGAGGTGCGTTATTTTAGTCACTGAATTCAACCTGGATCTTCTGTCAGTCTAATGAAATAAATTAGACAAGAAAGAAGATGGAGATACTGGTCAACAAAAGGATCTGCAGTTATGATCAGAATTTTAATTTAAGATGATATGTCTTTTAATGTCAGGAATAGGTGCACAAACAAGTCACCAAAAGAAAAGAAAATCTATATAAAAATATTTTCAATGTGTCTAGTTTTTATATGCAGGAATTCATTTTTGGTTTTAAGGTTGGTATTAAAATAATCTGGAATATATTTTCCGTGCGGTCATGACAAGTTCCATTTGTTATTAAAATAAGCAAATATAAATTTCATATGTCCTTGACTGACTGTAAAATGTCATCTCCTGTAAAAAGTACCATAAATTTAATTATAGCTCTTCAAGAAAATAAAGGCTGACTTAAATGCAAACATCCGTTTTAATATATAATACAATTTTAGAAATATCAAAATGTGAGCAAATGAGAATCTGATACTTGAAGAAATAAAATAATTTTCTTCAACAATTCTGATATCATTTTTTAAAACTCAAATTACCAGTGAGGCATAGTTTTGGTTTTTTTGACTGTAAGAATTTGAACTCTGGGGATATGCATTTTTTGTCCTTGATATTTATTTCTACCACCTTTTCCTCTACAGCCCTTAGAAGTTACTTAACTCCAGAGAGGGGGAGCAGAAAAAAAAAAAAGAAGTTACTTAACTCCTCTCTTTGTTTCCTTTTGTGTAAGGTGGAAGTCTTAATAGTGTCTATCTCACTAGGATAGTTTAGGGGAAAACTGAGTTAATATATACTGAAATATGAGGAAATACTTAGCATATAGTAAGTATCCAATTAGTGTTAATTAGCTTCCATTATTATTATCTTTATTATTATTTTGTGTAAATTATTGTTCAGTTACTTGGGATCTAGAAATCAATATATTAACTAAAATTAATGGTAGGCAAAGTTTCTTAAGTTAATTCAATATTCTAAATTTAATGAAAATTATATTCTCTTTAAGAAAATATCTTATGTGTTGATATTCTCAAATAGAGATTTTTGTCAGAGTTGACATCTTTGAACTGAATTTTAATACTTAAGAAACTTGTTTTTCTGGGGCACCTGAGTGGCTCAGTCTGTTAAGCATCTGACTCTGGATTTTTGACTCAGGTCATGATCTCCTGGTTGGTGGGATCAAGCCCCATATCAGGCTCTGTGCTGACAACATGGAGCCTACTTGAGATTCTCTCTCTCCCTCTCTCTCTCTGCATCTCCCCCACTCATTCTCTCTCTGTCATTCTCTCTCTCAAAATATTTTTTTAATAGAAACACATTTTTCTCCTTATATTCATATACTCATTTTTTTTAAACTTTTTTTTTTTTGTGCTTGGAAAAATGAGATCTTGCTTCTGGACAACATTTTTCCCTTCCTTTAAAAAAACAAAGGTTATTAGTTTACCATTTCTTCACTTCTATCTCAATTCTCAACCTCCCCACCCCTGCCAAAAAAAAATTATCTGTTTTTATTACAGAATTGATTAATCTCTACTCTAAATATTAGGGAATGTTTTGGATGAAATGTTGGTGTTTAGGATAATTTTTAAAAGCAGCATATTTTACTTATAAGTGACATTTAATCCATGACTACATATTAAAAATTCTAACTTTGAAATGTATCAGAAATCCACCTTCTCTCTCCATCTCCATGATACTACTCTTACGTGTGCGTGTGTATGCACATCATCTTCATCTCTCATCTTGATTCTTTCAATAATACTCACTGGTCTGCTGTATGTTACTCTTTCTTCATTTATTTTTCACACAGCAGCCAACTATTACATTTTAACATACAAATCAATCATGACATTACATTTATTAAATTTGGAAGGGAATCCCTATTATAATACAATAAACATGAATTTTTTAAATTATGAAATAAAACTCACTGTATAAATGTATAAATATAAATGTATATAATATAAATATGCATTGAAATTAATAATCATACAATATTACCAGCTCTTAATTTGGGGGTTAACCAAGAGTTAGGGAAAGCTTAAAATGGCACTTAGATTCAAGTAGTATGTTTGGAAGGAGATCGTAGGGAGCAGGGCAGGGGGGCAGTAAGAGTGAGTTTAGAAAAAAAGCCAAAGGTTTTTTTACAGGTTGCCCCTGTAAAAAACACTACATTAGCACCTCAAGGAAACATAAAGAATGGTTCTTGTGGTTGTCTTTTGAAAGGATAGAAGTGGGACATTTATCTACCAGGCTTTATCCACATTATTTGAATATTACCCCAGATGGAATCAACTAATCAACTTCTTCACAGTTGCAGATTGCTCTTGCCTCCAAGCTTAGTGGAGCTGCACTGCTGCAGAGAAAGTCCTGTGGCATAAATCTGAAGTGTGAAGAACAATTGAGCTAAGACACTAACTTGGTTCACGCTCCCATGAAATTGTCTAATGTATTAAAGGCCTAAATTATTGGTGGTCAAAAGGATGCAATATTGGGTAGGCAAAAACATCAACCACCATCCATATCATTTATCACTCAATTTTCTTTAAAAATTTTTTTTAATGTTCATTTATTTTTGAAGGAGAAAGAGAGACAGAGTGTGCTTGGGGAAGGAGCAGAGAGAGAGGGAGACACAGAATTTGAAGCAGACTCCAGTCTCAGAGCGGTCAGAACAGAGCCCAATGCAGGGCTCGAACTCACGAACCATGAGATCATGACTTGAGTCCAAGTCAGATGCTCAACCAACTGAGCCACTCAGGCACACCTCACTCAATTTTCTTGAGGCCCAAATTAAATCTACTCTGTAGGAAATTTTGAAACAGTAGTCAGGCATAGTTTGTATAAAAAACTCAGGAGGGTTATTGGAAGAAATTACAGTCTCCTCTGATGAAGTTACCTTATTTCACTCCTTTATTACCTTCATAGCTTCCCTTCACCCTCAGCCAATTCTTCATCTGATCTAGGATGCTGGCCAGATGGGGTGACCCAGACTTTCATCCCTGAGAGATCTGAGTCTTTTGTTGCATTGTCTCTGTTGCTTGTCGTTGTTGCTACAGATATCTATCTAGAATTGGCATTGGCATTGAAGCAAGAGATGCCACAATGAATCCTCTGAGTTTAAGACATACACTATTCTTTTCCTCTATTCTGTTGCAGAATGCCTATTTCTCCATGGTATCCAGGATCAAATCCAAATCCACTAGTGCACTGGACTGCTGGTCTTCTTACAGGAAAAGTAACCAGGTGGCAGGGTTGTTAGTTGAAGAGGTTTATCTTCAATGGTTTGGAACTAAGGTTTATCTTCAATGCTGTAGATGTACATACTTCAGAGAATATTGAGTATACTAATTTAATTTCTATTCTCCAGTACTGGATAACATTATATACATAATGTAAGACCAATGTGAAAGTCTAAGGAATAGTACGTAACATGATCAAAGACCCCTGGGATTATATTATATATGAGAACAAAGGAGTCACCAAGGTTCTGAAGCAAAACTGGTAAAAATGTATTGCAGTTTTCCCACACAGGGGTGAATAATTTTTAATCATTTTTAATGATGGAGATTGAAAAAAAATGTTTTCTGATTCAGTAGCTACTTACTAAGTGCCAGAAGACTTGTTGATCTGTTTCACTAAAGACAGTATGTGGACACAAGTTCAAGGAATGTACCTCATTCACCATGATTCATATATTTGTGCAGGGACTACACACGTGAATTAATTTTGGAAATGTTTGAATTATCTCTCCTGTGTCCTTTGTCTTAGAAAAAGTGCTGATCTATGAACTCCAGTAGGAATATAATACTGTTTCTAATTTAAAATCTGGTCTCGGGAAAAGGAGGCAGTTACAGGGACTTCTACTTGGCCTCCACTGCATAAGTTATCCTTCAATCAAAAAGCCATTTTGTGGGCTCTGTCCAAGCTGCTAAGTGTCTCCTTCCAATTGAAGTTCAGGGAAATAACGAGAGGCATGACCATAGACCTAGTGGATGTACTTTGCAGTAGACTGTGGGGTCAGAATTTGGCCTTTCTAAGCTTATACTCTAACAAAGGCAGACACGTGAGAATATTGGGTAAACAAAGATACTGTATGTAACAGCCCTCAAATTGTCTTGGTTAGCCCTTTTCTCCAGTTTACAGTTGCTTTAGTAAGTGACAGCAAGTGTTTTGAATATAACTAGGTGAATATCTATTGTATTTATTTGAAATGGTTTTGCAGTATCCTACAAATAGATCCAACCTCCATGTCAAGTGGGTGGACTCTGGGTCTCAGAATCCTCAGATATGGAAACTTTGGGGAAATGTCTTTTCAGATTGCAAAAACAGGCATCAATCAGACTTTTATTCCTATTAGGCTGTTCCATTGATCATAGACTTCTATAAAATATATATGCACATGTACACAGGCATGCAATATTATTAAGGTATACTTCTCATAGCTGGGGTGCCTGGGTGGCTCAGTCATTTGGCTCAGGTCATGATCTCGTGGTTTGTTGAGTTTGAGCCCAGCATCGGGCTCTGTGCTGACAGCTCAGAGCCTGGAACCTGCTTCAATTTCTATGTCTCCCTCTCTCTCTGCCCCTCCCCCACTTGCACTCTGTTTCTAGCTCAAAAATAAACGCTAAAAAATATATATATATTTATATATATTTATATTTATATTTATATATATATTTATATTTATATATATATATTTATATATATATTTATATTTATATTTATATTTATATTTATATTTATATTTATATTTATAATACATATATAATTATATATAAAACATATATATTATATGTTATATATATATAATGTATAAAATTCACTTGTTTTTATTATAGTCACAAAGGTGATGATCATTACCACTATCTAATTTCATAACATTTTTATCACCCCCAAAAGTTTTCCTCTATATCCATTAGCACTTTCTTTTCCTCCCTTCCCTCCCTCATTCCATGGCAATCACTAATCTACTTTGTTTCTGTATACTTGCCTATTCTGGACATTCTATGTAAATAGAATCATACGGTACGTTGACTATTGTGACTGACTGGCTTCTTTCACTTAACATAATGTTAGAACAAGCACACTCCTAAGCATAATTTAGAAAAGAAAACAAAAGATAGTTTTTATGCCAGAAAACTAAGGATGAAATGACTTTTTATTTTGAAAAAATGGTGATTGGTCAAGATGAAAATTGTAAAGTGGAAGATTCTTGAGATAAGGAAAAAAGATGCAAAGCCACTAAAATTAGAAGCAAAAATTGGAATTGAAGTAAATTAAGCTGGTTAAGTTGAAACAAAAGTATTCCCATTTCTAAAAATGAAATTATAAAGACAATAAATGAAGATGAGTCTGAAAAAGTGATACTAAATGAAGAGTGAAAACCTATTTTCATAAAGAGGTTTCAGTTGGGGCCCTTGCATGTTGCAGTCAGTTGAGCATCAGACTTGGGCTCAAGTCAGGATCTCACTGTGAGTTTGAGCTCTACATCAGGCTTACTGCTGTCAGCTCAGAGCCCACTTCAGATCCTCTGTCTCCCCCCTGCCTTTCTCCCACACTCTCTCTCTCAAAAATAAATAAAAGTTAAAATAAAAGAAGTTTCAGTTGGAAAAATGTGTTATATTCAACAAATTTTAGTAGGGAAAACTTTACTAATTTATTAAATTCATATTTGCATGTATGTGTTCCAGGCAAAATTAATACAAAGAGAATCATTCTTAGAAAAGTTCTTTTAAATATTTCAAAATATTCAAAATATATCCTCATAGTATTTGAAACATTTGAATATTTTCTTATATGAAAATAGGAGGGAAAAATAACCTCTCACAAATGTGTAAATAATGGTGAAAAAATGAAGTTGGCCTCAGCCCAAAAAACAATGGAAGAGGAACTTAAACATTCTGGTGTATCAATTTTGAGGCACCAAATGCATTATGTTCAGGCCTTGATGGATATTACCATTTTAGAGTTTCAAGATTTTTTTGTCTGATTAATCTAGCATATACTTAGAAATATATGTCGTATTCTATGATTTTGGCTTTATGATTTCTTCTTGTATATCTGTAAATTTTAATTTCTGTATCTTTTTGCTTACATTATGTAGTGAAATTTTTATCTTTAATCATTGTTTTGCCTTAATATGTCTGGTATTTACATATCAGGTTCTTATGTTTATTATTTATATACCACAACCTATTATTTTTATTCTCCCCTTTATTTCCTTGTGTTTGAAATATTTTTCTTATAAATTACATGTAACTGTGTAATAATAGAAAAATTTATTGCATACATTTCCTTTGATTACAGCATTCCAAATATTTTGTAATTGCAGTTTTTATATCCTCTTTGATAGAATTGAAAGAAAAAAATATATATAGCTAAATCATACTGAGTTAGAACATATAGAGATACTAGACTTGATAAAGTTAGCACACTCGTTCTTTAGAAAAGAAATTAATTTTTTGCTATCATTCCCAACAGGATTACAAAATCAAAATCCTAAATCCTAAATTTGAACTACAAAAAATTTATTAAATTTGCATATCAGAAAATAAACATTTTAAGGGAATATTATACAACTCAGTATTCCAAAAGGACTTAAAATTTTGATGTAATGCATCATTTTCTTTGCATTTTTTCTGTCACCCAATAGTTTTTAAAATTAAAGGTTTTTCTGTATCTAGGTGGGAAAGCTTTCTCATGTTTTATTTGTTCATTTCCTTGCTTTTGTTAACAATTTCTACTATTACTGCTTTGTTACAGAACAACTTTCTACTATTTTTTATGAAACGTGTCTGTGTGACCTCTATGTGGTAAATTTTCTTAAATGTTCTATGAACATTAAAGTAGGTATATTGCTCATGATTACAGTTTTAAAAATTTGATATGTATGACAATAGGTGTAGGTTACTGATTTTGATATCCATTACCCTTAATTTTTCTTTTTTCAATTAATCTTTCTAAGCCAGAGTGGTGTGTTTAATGTCATTATTTCCTTCTATTTCACCTTACATCTATATGAAAATTTGGCTGTGTAATTAACTCTGAAAGTACCATAACTGTTATAGTTCCCATATGAATTCTGATCTTCAGAAACATATTTTTAAATAAAGACCTTTTGTTAAATCAGTTTTAGGTTTACAACAAAATTGAGAGAAAAGTGCAGAAATTTTCCATATACACCCACAGCTTCCTCCATTATCAACATCAGTCATCACAATGAAACTTCTTACCAAGAATGGACCTGCATTGACACATCATAATCACCCAAAGTCCATAGTTTATGTTAGCATTCATTCTTGATATTGTACATTGTATGCGGTTGGACAGATGTATAATGACATATATCCATTATTATAATGTCATACAGATTATTTTTCACTGCCCTAAAATTCCTTTGTGCTTTGCCAATTTATCTCTTTTCCCACCTCCCACCATCTTGAATACATCTCAGGTAACCACGGATATTTTTATTGTGTCCATAGTTTTTGCTTTTCTCAATGTGATATATACACATAGCCTTTTCAAATTGGCTTCTTTCGTTTAGTAATATGCATTTAAGGGTCCTTTATGTCTTTTTATAACTTGATAGCTCATTTCTTTGTAATGCTGAGTAATATTCCTTTGTCTGGATGTACCACCATTTATTTAGCCAGTCACCTACTGAAGAACATGTGTTGCTTCCAACTTCTGGTAATCATGAATAAAGCTGCTATAACATCCATGTGTCAGTAATTATACGGACATGTTTTCAGCTTCTTTGGGCAAATACTAAGGAGCAAAATTGCTGGATTATATAGTAGGAGTATTTTTGGTTTCAGAAGAAACCACCAAACTGTCTTCTAAAGTGATGGTACCATTTGCATTCCCACCAGCAATTTATGAGTTTCCCTGTTGCCCCACATCCTTGCCAGTGTTTGATGTTGTTGCTGATCCAGACATTAGCCATACTAATAGGTGTGTGGTGATAACTCATAATTTGCTCATCCCTGATGACATAGGATGTGGAATATGTTTTCAGATGCTTACTTGTGACCTATCTATCTTCTTTGGTGAGGTGTCAAAGAAGCCTCTGCCCATCCTCTCTGTTCCCAGTTGCAACCCCATAGGGCCCTGAATGTCAGGCTTTGTTCTTCTATAGCCTGGGAGTAAATGTGATAAATAAACTGCTGTTGGTCTCAATTGTTCAGTATTGGGTTTTGTGTTTGGCTATCCCCATATCCCTAGATCAGGAATTTCTCCTTCATCAAAGGGGTGATTAAAACAATGTGTTTGTATACTACACAGCTTTGAATATGTCTGTTTCTGAAACAAAAGGCAGTTTACTATCCAGTATAATTAATATGTCTCTTTACAAGGAAAGGACAGACAGGATTGCTTGCAGCTCATTATAAAAGTCTCAGTTTCCTAAATTCAGGGTTCCTTGGCTATGATACACAGCCATTGTATATGTAGCACTCACCTAATTTGCTTTACCAAACATCTGTGGGGCTTGAAAGGCCAGGAGAATCAGTGTAAAGTTAAGTTTGTGCTACCTGCTGACTCTTAAATAAGGTCCTTTGGTCTGTGACCCAGGAGTCTCTTGTCTTCTTCCAGCCTGCATGAGACTGGCAAAATAATTGGTAAACTTTCAAGTAGAGTAAAATCAAATTCTTCATATTTTTTGACAACTTTGGTTTTTTTTTTTCAATTTGTATTTGCAGATATACTTTTGACCATCCCTTTGTTTTTAGCCTTTCTAAATAACTTTGTTTTGATTTGTTTGTATATCTTATATATAGTCTTGAGCTGAATTTTGCTTTGTGTTTTAAAATTATTTTAATAGGTGATTATATCTATTTACATTGACGTAATTGCTGTGTTTGGGCTCAGCTCTGCGATATTATTTGAAAACTTTTTTAACATTTTTTATTTTTTGAGAGGCACACTGATATTGTGAATATCAGTCTGACAAGTGTTTGTTGACTTTTTAAATTACTTTTATATTGCTTTTTTCATTACTTTTCACTCCACTTTTCCAGTAATTTTCTTAATAATTATACTTTTCATGGTTTTTATAGTAATTTATTTCTTTACTTAGGTTTCTATTCATTAGCTTTAAATGCTAACAATTTATTCCTTGTCCCACTTATTTTCTTACATTTTTATCAAGTTTCTTTTGTTTTGTCCATTTTCCCTTCTCCAGTTTATTCAATTGTGTTATTTCTACTTTGGTAGAACATAAAATGTTGACATACCATTCTTGCACCTGTTTTTACTTTTGCCTTAGTTTTAGCTGTATAATTAAAGATGTCTAATGCCCACTATGAGACCTTCTGTAAAAGTCTCTCCAATCATATTTTATTTAGGTGAAGTTCTTCTGCTTCCTTGATCAACAATAGTGGGTATTGGCATATAAGTGATGAGTATTTCACTAATAAATTAATGATTTTTGGAGAGGAAGGGATTAATATTTTCTGATTTTATGATTCTCTTTGATTACTTTGAGATCTTTAATTTTCACTTGTTTCTTCCTTTTAATCATTTACCAGCATACCTCCAGAGGATGCCGTCTCTTCCCCAGTCATCTCCCTCCTGTGCATAAGTAGTGCCTTTCTTAAATTACTATTTGGTGTTTTAAGCACCATATCTCAGACCTGTTTTTAACATTTTTCCACTTAGGAAAATTTGGGGGTTATTTTCATGTGTGTTCAGCATTGTTGATCCCACTGCCCTCTCCCCTTTCTTATGAAATCTATGCCAGGCTCTCTCTACCAGTAATACTCTTTGGATGGCTCTACCTTGTTTCCAATGTTATATTATATATAACATTGGTTATATGTAATAGTGATTTCTATCTTCTCTTTAATTTGTAGATATGGGCAATGGTGGTTTATTTACTCTCCTTTATAATATGTGTGATATTTTTTAGGATGTGTGCAGTAACTGAGATTTAGACAAAAATAATTCAATATATCATTCTGTACTATTTTCTAAAAAAATATATTAATAGAATTGATTTAATGAATTTAAAGAAAACAACGTAACAGGACAAGAATTATGAGAGAAGTGAAAGAAAATGTTTTAAAAAGCTAAAATTGTTGTGTTCAAGCGACATGCAGAAGAATGAACCTGGACCACTTTCTTACACCATACACAAAAATAAACTCAAAATGGATGAAAGACCTAAATGTGAGACAAGAAGCCATCAAAACCCTAGAGGAGAAAGCAGGCAACAACCTTTTTGACCCTCAGCTGCAGCAATTTCTTACTCGACACATCTCCAAAGGCAAGAGAATTAAAAGCAAAAATGAACTATTGAGACCTCATCCAGATAAAAAGCTTCTATACTGCAAAGGAAACAATCAACAAAACTAAAAGGCAACTGACAGAATGGGAAAAGATATTTGCAAATGACATATCAGATAAAGGGCTAGTACCCGAGATCTATAAAGAACTCACCAAACTCCCCACCCAGAAAACAAATAATCCAGTGAAGAAATGGACAGAAGACATGAATAGACACTTTTCCAAGGAAAACATCCAGATGGCCCACAGACACATGAAACGGTGCTCAATGTCACTCATCATCAGGGAAATACAAATCAAAGCCACACTGAGATACCACCTCACACCAGTCAGAGTGGCTAAAATGAACAAATCAGGAAACTATAGATGCTGGTGAGGATGTGGAGAAATAGGAACCCTCTTGTACATTTTGGTGGAAATGCAAACTGGTGCAGACACTCTGGGAAACAGTTTGGGTGTTCCTCAAAAAACTAAAAGTAGAACTACCCTATGACCCAACAATAGCACTGCTAGGAATTTACCCAAGTCATACAGGAGTGCCCATGCATAGGGGCACACGTACCCCAATGTTTATAGCAGCATTTTCAACAATAGCCAAATTATAGAAAGAGCCTAAATGTCTATCAACTGATGAATGGATAAAGAAGATGTGGTTTATATATACAATGGAATACTACTTGGCAATGAGAAAGAATAAAACAATGCCATTTGCAGCAATGTGGATGGAACTGGAGGGTATTATGCTAAGTGGAATAAGTCAGTCAGAGAAAGACAGATATCATGTTTTCACTCATATGTGGATCTTGAGAAACTTAATAGAAGACCACTGGTGAAGGGAAGAGGAAAAAAATAGTTATAAACAGAGAGGGAGGGAGGCAAACCATAAGAGATGCTTAAATACAGAGAACAAACTGAGGGTTGATGGGGGTGAGGGAGAGGGCAAAGTGGGTGATGGGCATTGAGGAGGGCACTTCTTGGGATGAGTACTGGCTGTTGTATGTAAGCCAATTTGAAAATAAATTATATTAAAAATTAAAAAATTGTGTCCATATTTAGATGAATTTTTGATATTCTGAAATTCTAAACTGTTATTGAAAATTATTCCCCATCACAGATAGTAATGGAAAATTTCTCTATGCATTTTATAATGTTGGCCAAACTCTGAAACTCAAAGATTAAAAAATTTAATATAATAATTTCATGAACCATCGGGAGTATGGGAAACTTAGTCGGTTTAGCGTCCAACTCTTGATTTTGGCCCTGGCGTGGGATCGAGCCCCACGTTGGGCTCCGCACTGAGCGTGAACCTGCTTAGGATTCTCTCTCTCTCTCTCTCTCTCTCTCTCTCTCTCTCTCTCTCTCTCTCCCCCTCTGCCCCTCTCTCTCTCTAGTAAAAAAATAGAGGCACCGGTGTGCCAGTTGCCTCAGCCAGTTAAGTGCCTGGCTCTTGATTTTGGCTCAGGTTATGATCTCACAGTTTGTGAGTTTGAGCCCCACATCAGGCTCTGTTCTGACAGCACAGTGCCTGCTTGAGATTCTCTCTCTCTGCTCCTGTCTCTCTCTCTCTCTCTCAAAATATAAACCTTAAAAAATAAAATAAAATAAAATAAAATAAAATAAAATAAAATAAAATAAAATAAAAATATAAAATAGATAAATAAAAGTTTATAAAATATGAACCAATGACATTAGTCATATGAATATCAAATTTTCTTAAGAGTAACACTAGGAAATATACTTAGAAATATTGTGTTGTAATAGATCATAGAAAAGTTAAGATATAATTCCAGAATACAGGAGTATGACAAGACTAAGAAATGAAATGTGTGTCAAGCAGAAATAAATATAAAAAATTCAGTATGTGTTTAAAAGTTGGGACTTACATGTGGAATTTAAGAAACAAAACAGATGAACATAAGAGAAGGAAAAAAGAGAGGCAAACCATAAAACAGACTGTCACTATATGGTTGCTAGAGAGTTGCTGGAGGGGAGGTGGGTGGGAGATGGCCTAAATGGGTGATGGGTATTCTTTAATACCCTTTAAGAGCCCTCTTTAGGGCTCTTGTTGTGATGAATACTACAAGTTGTATGTAAATGATGAATCACTAAATTCTACACCTGCAACTAAAAAAAATGAAAATAAAAATAATAAGTGGTAGATAAAACACATCTGCATCTGTCTTTAAGAACATTAATATTTGTAAAGTTCTGTCTCAGTCCATTAGGACTGTGATAACAAAATAACATATACTGAGTTGTTTATAAACAACAGAAATTTATTTCTCCACAATTCTAGAAACTGGGAAGTCCAAGATCATGGTGCCACCATATTCAGTGTTTAATATGGCCCACTTCCTAGGTAGCACCTATTCACTGAGTACTCACATAGTGGAAGGAACTAGGAAACTCTGTAGGGTCTCTTTTATAAGGGTACCAATCCCATTCATGAGGGCTCTACCATCATAACCTAAAGCACATTTTAAAATCCCCACTTCCTAATACCATTGTGGTAGAGTCCCCTCTCTAAGGAATGTGGTGAGGGGGGAAAAAAAACCTGAACATAAGGGAAGACAACTGGCTATGTGCACATATGTGACATTCCTCACGACTCTGCATGTCTGTACATGACATCCCTCATGACTCTATAACATGATACCACCCAATCAGACCGTATGTCTGTATGTTACCATGAATGGGAGACAAAGAAGTAGAAAATTTATAAAAAGGCTACACCTCACTGCACTGTGGGCTCAGTTTTTCAGGTACAAGTCCACTGGCATGAATAAAGCTGCTTCCTGGATAGAAAGGCCTTAGTGCCCTGTCCCTCTATGCAAGAATCCTGATGTATTTCTCATGGGGACTCGCCTGGGAGACGGAGACAGTGTTTTTACCTCCCTTGTCACCAAGATACAAACCTAAGGGCACTGAGAGAGGCGACCTCACCTGGTGCCAGCAGACCATTTGATCTGTAGGAGACTGGTCCTTCCCAGCACTCCAGGGCGAGGGCCCTGGATGGGCAAAGGAACACATGAGGCCCAGGGAACAGCTTAGGGAGTGCTGCCCATCAGACTGGTAAGAACCTAAGTTCATTTTGGTAGACCTGCCCCTAGGAGGCAAATGGGGAGCCTGTTCACCTCCCAGAATTTCCCTAGTAGTTCCATAAGAAATAAGGAAAGAAACTGAAACTCTAAGGCACTGGGCAGTAGGTTGGAATTGCTGTGTGACTATGTGTGGGGACTTCTGTCATTCATTTCCTGGGTCAATGATGATAATTAGAGCTAACTGTCTCTGGTTAGTCTACCTCAGAATGGGGACTGAAAGGAATATTCCCATGCAGCTGCTGAAACTCCCTTTGTTTCCAGGAAATTCCCTGTCTTCTCCAGACTGACATGGACTGCCTAATTCCACTAGTGGAAAACAAAACAAAACAGAAAACCTAGAGTCTGCTCTTCTGTCTGAGCTGAGAAGATTTAAAACTGGTACTACTCTTACTCTGCCTTCTGCTAGCACCTTGCCTCTTCTGTCTTTCCTTCCCCTTCCTCCTGTTTCTGCACCACCTGTATTTCTGCACATAAATGGGTCCTCAATGCCTTAGTCACAATCAGCTCCTCCTCCCACCCTAGATGTCAAAGAGCAAAGACCACTGACTTCAGATTTCCCCACCAGTGTTCCAGGTAAAAATTAGCCACGGGGAACAAATTGTCTTAAGTGAACCCAACTAGAAAGTATTCAGTATTTAAGCTAATTTAAGTTTGTTAGCTTAAGACCTGTTTATTAAATTAAAAAAAAAAACAAAAACAAAAACATTTATTCTACCTAGATTTGCTGAAGGTCAAATAAGCTCATGTTATCTCTGTTCCAATTTGTTAGCAAAAGGATGACTTAAAGTAATGATTAAGTTTGTCCCATAGTTTTCATGGGTAATTGTTAAAATAGCTTTCAAAGTCTTTGGTAACCTAAAATGTTAAAGTTTTGCTTGCATAATAAATTGGGATTTAATTTATTGGATATCTAATGAGATAAAAGACTAACCCACTAATTATTAGGTGTAGGTTTGTGCTTTTGACTTATTGCAAAAAGGACTATTTGGGTCTTACAAACATGCTTTCTGCTTTATTAAGATTTACAATGGAAAACCTACTTTGTTCTTAATTGATAAATTTACCATCTAAAAAAAATTCTGATGTGACAGTTCATAATTGGTTACTACTTAGTTTTCACTGGAGACTAAAGTTTCTAAGAGTTAAAAATTCTGCTAACTGTAATTAAGACTGATAAAAATAAAGAAAGTAACTCTGTATATGAAAAAAGTAGGAGATGTGTAAGAAATAAGAAATGAAAATACATTTTTTGTTGAAGGTAAAAGAAAGTAATTTTGTCCTAAATGAGACTGGTTGTTTGGAGAAAAAGAGCTTAGGTCAAAATCTAAAAGCAAAAGAAAGTTGTAGAAGGTTTGTGAAGTGAAATCTTTAGAACACAATTTTATATGTGGTCAGAACGACCTAAGGTTAAAATAAATGGATTTAAAAGTACACTGGTGTAAGATTAAAATTCTACTTTACTCTCTGTTAAAAGGGCATAGTTTTCTTGGATTGCTGGTATACTTTTGATTAAAAAAAAAAAGGTAAACAAAGTTTTGTTGTTTTGTTTTCTTTTTTTTTTTTTTTTTTACCCTTTTGTCTGCCCAAAAAAGTGGAGAAAAAAATATGATTTTAACCAAAGGGGCAGGACAGCACGCCCTTTTGAGTTGTTTTACTCAAGACTTGGTTGAAATTGCCCTTCCTTTAATCCAAAGGCTGGGGAGATGGTGACAACGTCCTCGCTACCAGCCTTCAAATGCTCCACATTTGTGTTGTTTCTGTTTAGCAAAGGAATGGATGCCTATTCCACATAGGAGATAGATGACTCCAATATATAAAGGGGTTTTAGTGGAATACATAGGAGCCATTTTGCTACACTTATCCCAGTGTATGCCAATTTGTAACAATCTAGATACTCTAAAATAGATGTCCACATGGCTGGAACATATTTATGTGGGCACTGCTGAAAAAGGCAAGGGGATAGACCTTGACTTTGGCCCTTTTGCCCCCTTGACAGCCAATTTTATCCTTCCAAAAAATGGTTTTCACCAGCCTTTTAAAATATATTTGTAAAGAGGATTACTGTTGGGCCAAAATAAAATTAGTGCATCCTTCTACTACCAGGGAAGTCTGCTTGGTCACAGTCAATACCCCCAAAGTCCTGCAGGTGGAAAACAAAGGCATAGGAGAAATCAAGGCAGACAAGGTCAGCTCTCAGGGTCAAGCCTGGATAAGAGCGACTGCTTCTCGCACCTCGCGAGAGTGACAAAGCTTTTGGCTGCCAGTTGAATAACCAGCCAAAATGCGGGGCCAGGAGATGAGGCTTCTCCTGGACAACTATCAGGGTCAGGAGATGAGGATTCTCCTGGCCAGCTATAGAAAATTGAGATACGGGACTTTTTCCTAAAGGTGGGCGATTCCCAAACCAAAGCCAATACTCCTTTGGGGATGCATTCTGAAAAATGGGGATGATTTTGATCTATAAACTCTGAAGAAAAAACAACTCATTAATTATCATGGGGCTGGAGGTCCTATAGAGAACCTCCAGTTTCCTACTGGGGCCCAGGTAGTTCCAACCCAAGATCCTAATCGGGACTATGACCATCCATTGAGAATTGGTATTGCCACCACTTCCAAGCTGGTGCTTTAGAGAAATTAAGGAGGCCTAAGGTTAAGCCTTTAAATGATGCTAAATTAGTCACTATTTTACAAACACAGAATGAGAGCCCAATGGCCTTCCTGGAGAGGTTTAGGGAGGTTCTCATTAAATATGTGGCTATCTTCTCTGACACCCCTAAGGCTGAGATGATTTTAAAGGACAAATTTGTTCACTCAATCAGCCCTAGGTATTCAGAGGAAATGCAAAACTTGGCTGTTGGCCTGGAACTTACTCTGGAGGAGCTCTTAGGAGCTGCCAATCGGTTATACTACAACAGAGATTAAAAACAAAAACAAAAACAAAAAACAAAACAAAACAAAACAAACGGAAAGGAGGCTTAAGAAATATCTGAGGCCTTAGCCGTGACCTTGTATACTATATCATACCAGAATTTGAGGCCTTAGTCATGACCTTATGTACTGTATCATACCAGAATTCCCAGGGTCCTGGCACCAAATGCCACTTATGTGGCCAGTCAGGGCACGGGAAATGAGGCTGCCCTCAGAAGGGACAACAGAAGTCAAAGCCCCACAAGCCATGCTCCTTGTGTGGAGACAATCATTGGAAGTCTGAATGCCCTCAGGCCCTCTATCTGCAAGGGCTCAGATACCCGTGTCCCTAAAAGGAATGAATGGGGCCTGGGGCTCTTCGGGCTGGCTCCTGAACCCAATGTCTATTGGAAGCCCTGAACCTTAGGTAACTCTGGAAAACTCAGGTAACTAAAAGGCTGATTCATTTCCTTCTTGATACCAGAGCCACCTTTTCTGTCCTCCTTTCCACTCAAGGCCAACTATCCAAACAGCATAATGAGTAAAAGCGTCTCCGGAAAACTTATAACTAAATTTTTCTCTTAGACCCTGGATGCATAAGGGGAAAACTAATTTTTTTTTCTCATTCTTTCTTGATAATACCAAGAGAGCCTTACTCCCTTGCTACAAAGGGACATTATAACTGAATTAGAGACTACAGTGCTACTAACTCCAGGACAGATAAAAAAATTGTGTGAATTTTTGGGAATTACTGGGTATGGTAGGCTGTAGATATTAGGGTTCAGGAAAATAGCTTACCTGCTATATCAATTATTAGAGGAGACTCAATTCCACCTACTCTCCAAGGAAATAAGCTGGGGTCTGACTCAGGGACACTGACTTTAGTCCTCAGGATGGTTACAAACAGAGCAGGGGCAATTACTTTTACTGAGCTCAGAGAGCCAAAAGATCATTAATACACTGCTTCAGGCCTTTCATTTAGGGAGGGCTACAAGTTATCAAATAGCCCAAAGGATGTTTACTGGGAAAAATTTGTCAAGGATAGTTCAGCAGGTAGTATCAGCCTATGATATCTGTCTTAGAAATAATCTTCTCAAACACAAACTTGCCCTCCCAGGTAATCAAGGAACTGGAGGCTATCCAGGAAGACCAATAATTAGGTTTAACTCATATGCCAAGGTCAAAGAAATTCCAACATCTGTTGGTATGGGTTGATATTTTTACTAATTGGGTAGAGACCTTCCTCCCCTGCAACAAAAAAAAAAAGAAAGAAAGAAAGAAAGAAAGAAAGAAAGAAAGAAAGAAAGAAAGAAAGAGAAAGAAAAAGAAAAAGAAAAGGCAGAAGAAGTAATAAAATCTCTGCTTTATAAAATAATACCCAGGGTCAGCTTACCTAAAACTTTGCAAATTAATAATGGTAAATGGGTGCTTTGACTCTTACTCTGGTAGGACTCCCAGCTCTTGAAAAAGTTTTCTACCTCAAAATAAAGCAGACTGTCTGCTTATACTCAGCAAAACTCTAACACCTCACAAGCATTAGATGCTTTAAATAAAAAAATTAAAGTTAGGGCCAGACTCTTGGAGAATAGACTCACCATTGATTTGCTTACTCCATCACTTTGGTCATGAGAGATTCCCTAACATGTTATTTCAATATGACCAATAATTTTCATAGAGTCTTAGAACTGATAGATGACATTTGGGCATAATTGGACAAAGTCAGGGTCTCTCCTGGATTGTCTGACTGGTTTGGGAACTGGGGACATTATCTTAAGATGCCATCTTGTTTGGTCAGTAATTTCTTTACTTGGTGTTTTTCTCTTTGTATCTGCCAATGTTTATGCCACCTCATGCCTGCCAGCCTTCCTGTAGAACCATACCGTGGGCCACTCGACCAACTCTTGGGTAGACTCTAACTGCCGCATCCCCATGCTGTCTCTTATCAGCTTGAAGAAGCCAGAACAGTCATTGCCCCATTCCTTAATGATAGGGGCCCTACTCCAGGGGAGGTATGAATAGGGAAAGGGTTAACATTAGGCAGGGACAAATAAGGGACCTTCATAAAGGTCCACAAAGACCACAAGCACTCACCCCTTTAAATCAGGAGATGCTGTATGGGTAAAGGAGTAGAATGTCCAACCCCTAAAACCCCTCCGGAGGTGCCCGTTCACTGTCATATTGTCCACCCCTACTGCAGTAAAAGTAGCCAAGATGAATCCCTGGATTCACCACAGCAGAATGAAGCCGGCACCTGGAAACTGGGAGTACATTTCTGATCCATTAAGGCTGTGCAGGCTGACCATATGGAAAAAGCAATATACAACTCCAGAAGTTCTGGGAGACAGCAAGCCTGCCTTAGTCACTCTGGAAGCTGACTAATCTACGTACGGCAGAAGCTTAAGGAATTGACGGCCGGTGGAACAAAAAGACTGTCCTTATTTTCTATATCTGTTTCCTTACTGTGATGCACGGCCACCCCTTGTCACCTGCTGTTTTTGTGATTCCTGCTCTACTTTTCACCGTAGGATTGACGGAGCCCACCCAGGCGAGCTGAGAGTATGATGAGAGGTTTCTGCTAACATTCACCTTCCTTTTGTGGATAGGATGCTTCATTGGTTGCAACATGGGGATCAATGGCCATAAGAGGCTAGAAAATTAGATGCCTGGGAAACTTATAGTGGAACAGAATACCCCACTCCTACTACCAGGGTTTGGCTTCTCAAAACCTCAATTATTGGGAAAATCTGTCTTGCCCGGTAGGGGAGAAAGTTCACCATCTCTGTTGGAAGCTTAACATGCCTAGGCCAAAAATTTTATAACTCAACTGTCCAGGAAACCAAATGGTGGGGGTCCCCGGAACAACTTGAGCCAGATCCCCACCTTTTGTCTAACCTCTCTCATCTCCAAGAGGCCTGGGACAATGTAGATGCAGCCTTCGAATGCAGGCCCCAGGTAGACTATACTGGATATGTGGAAGGACAGCCTACACAGTACTTCCCTCTGGCTGGTCTCAGTCATGTATGCTGGGAACTATTCGTCCATCTTTCTTCGTGCTCCCACTTGCCACAGAGGAACATTTGGGATCCAAGTATATGGGGACAGAGAGACTCAAAAGAAATGACATGCCCTACAAATTGCCAATTGGAAAGATAATGAATGGGCTCTGGAGCCAATAATCCAATATTATGGCCCTGCTACCTGGGCAGAGGATGGGTCCTAGGGCTACCTGGACTCCCATTTACATGCTAAACCGCATAATCAGGCTGCAAGCAGTGGTAGAGATTATAAACATTAAACTGCCAGGGTGTTATGAAAATCGCTTGGCCTTAGATTGCTTGCTTGCTTCTGAGGGAGGAGTTTGTGGAAAGTTTAACCTGAGCAACTGCTGCCTACAGACAGATGATGAAGGAAAAGTCATACAGGAGATCACAGATTGAATGAGAAAGGTTGCTCATGTCCCATTCCAGACAGGGAAAGCTTGGAACCATGGGAAGTTATTTGGAGGATGGTTTTCAACTCTTGGAGTATTGAAAACCCTCATAGGTATTATACTCTTATTTTGGGAGCTTGCTTAATCCTACCTTGCCTATCTCCGCTGATTATACAGTGTGTCTCCAGCCTCACTGAGGTAATGGTTGAAAGAAAAAACGGTTACACATGTGATGATGTTATGGAAATATAAACCTCTAAACCAAGTTGATGCTCTTTCACCCAAAATAGAGGGGCCTAAGCATCAAAGAGGGAAATGTGATAGAGTCCCCTCCCTAAGAAATGTGAGGGGATAAAAACAACAAACAAACAAACAAACAAAAAACCTCAAGGGGCGCCTGGGTGGCTCAGTCAGTTGAGCCTCCGACTTCGGCTCGGGTCATGATCTCACAGTTGGTGAGTTTGAGCCCCGCGTCAGGCTCTGTGCTGACAGCTCGGAGCCTGGAGCCTGCTTCAGATTCTGTGTCTCCCTCTCTCTCTGACCCTCCCCTGTTCGTGCTCTGTCTGTCTCTGTCTCAAAAATAAATAAACATTAAAAAAAATAAAAAAAAAACTCAAGATAAGGGAAGGCAACCTGGCTATGTGCACATATGTGACATTCCTCACTACTCTGTATGTGTACATGATGCCCCTCATGACCCTGTAACATGAGACCACAAAATCAGACCATATGTCTGTATGTTACCATGTATCAGACACAAAGAAGTAGAAAGTTTATAAAAGGCTACACCTCACTATGCTGGGGGATCAGTTTTTTGGGTACAAACCCATTGAGCCCATGCAGGGACAAACTTAGCTCCTTCCTGGATAGAAAGGCCTTGGTGTCCCATCCTCTATGAGAGAATCCTGTTACACTATCATTTTGGGTATCAGGATTTCAACGTATGACTTTTGCAGTGATATAAACATGCAGACCATAGCCATGTCTTAACAACTTGAATATGGGATATTTTCTCAACATCAAAATCAATATCTATCAGGGAAAATAAACCTTCAACTTCATATTAAAGAATGGATTCTTAGTTTCAATAAAGGTTATAGCACTGTTAGAAAATCTACTCTCTTCAGATTTTTGAAGCATCATTCTAACCTCTTCTTATTACCAAAATTCACAGGAGTATAAGAATGCTAGAGTATTAATTTCTAATTTTATAATAAATATTGAAGAAAAATAAGTGCATGTTCCCTTGTAAAGATATACCATTACTAGTATCAAGGTAACTCTGAAAATGCAAAATAATTCACAAGGTTTGAGCAAAGGTATTGGGATAGAATTAGACAATATTTTCTTTAAACTTCAGGTCTTCTTTAAACTCCAGCATCTTTTTTTATGGAAAATTAAGAAACCCTGATATTATTCAAGAGATTGTCTCAAGGGAAAGATCATGTCTTGTTTCCAAAGTAGTCCAAAGTGTAAACAATAAACTTAGACAGTAGAGACAACAGAAATCTTTCCTGATTCCTAGTCTACTCCTCAGTCCGTGAACAATTAAAGCTCCCTTCTTGCCCTTCTTGGTTCCGTCAATGAAAAATTGCACTGGACAAGTTAAGCAGGAAAGGAAGACTATTGCAATTTCCATCAGGGAGAGAGACTGAACTCTACTGAAACAAAAGATGAATTTTTTTAGTACTGAGGAGAGCAGTGTAAAAGTACTGGAGGAAGTTAAGAGGAGGTCATTAGGTCATTCTGTGTTATGCTAATTGATGCTTATGGAATTTGGGCTCCTCTTCTTCCACTGAGACCTGAAGATAGGGGCACTTTTTTTTTTGTATGATTACATTTCAAAGGGGTGTCCTTGAGAAAGACATTCCTGTGTTGTAAAACTGGCAAGAGACTGAGAGAAGATTGATACCTGAAAGGATCAGAGAAAGAATTTACAACTGCAACTCATCTAAAGTAAATGTTCTGAGGAAAGGGAGGTCAGGAGCCTACAGTCAGAAAGAAACCTGTCTAAATTTTAGTCAATCTTAGGAGAACGATAAGGACAACTTGGTCAGTTTCAATAATTTTACTATGACATAACTTTTGAAAAGTTATGTTCATGTCTCTTTCCCTTCCAATAAACGGTGAGCTTCTTGAGAACAGGTGTTTTATTGAATTCTGTAGTATGGTATTTTATAGCATTTTATTCCCTTCTTGCTATTCATGCTGTTTAGTTATACCATCTCACACTGATATTGCGCAGACTTTGTGACTTAGTCCGTTCAATGGAACATTAGCAATAATGACATAAGCTGAGCCTTGGAAAGCCTTTATGCATTGGTACTTTCTCTCCTGCTGGTTTTTGGAACTTTAATGCTACCAAGTAGAGAGCATGGATTAGTTTATTGGTAGAACAGTAACCTATATGGGACAAAAACAAAGTGTCCTAATTTAGGATCTCCTAGATAAAAAATAGTCTGCTAAATGTCAGATACGTAAGTGAGACCATCCTAGATCATTCAGTCTTAACTGAGCCACCAGGAGTAGACAGACTTTTGATAGTTTTGCCCACAAAAAAAGAATGATTCTACCCCAGTTTTGAAAGAAATAATAAATATTTATTACTATACATCATTCAGTGTTGGAGTGTTAAGCACCAAAAGCTAATTGGTAACTCTCTGACCACTATCATAATACTTATAGTAAGTATCTAATTACTTTGCAGAATAAACAAGTGAATTAGTAATATAAATTTGGTAGAACAAATAGTAGCTGAAAACTGAATGATAAGAATTAAGCTATGTAGGAAAAAAAATGTAATTCATATAAAGCACTTAACATAGAGTCAAGGTCACATTAAGCACCCGTACGAATATATGTTATCCTCATCTACATTTCTGGTAGGATTAAATTTGACAAAATTAGGCATCATTTTAAAAATACATTATGTGTTTACCCAAACAGAATTATAGAGGTATGTGTGTGCTACATTGTCAGCTTGACCTTAAAGAAGATAAATAAGGTAAAGCATCAGGATTTTCCTTTTATTAGGCTATACAGAAAGCTGTTCAGTCTCCCTTCAATGTACCCATATGGATTAATCTACTTTTATCTAATCTGAGAGAACACAAACAATTAAAGAACCAACAAAACCAGGTATACCTAAGTTAAGACTGTATACCATGTATGTGTGCACACACATACACTAATGGATTTTAATTAATGATGTATGATTCACTCACTTTTATTATGAACATACTCAACCTTGAATGCATTTTCCCTTTTTGTCAAGTTCTCAGTTCAAATTACATCTTTTTTGCCTTACCCCATTATTTTCTGAAATCTCAATCAGAACACTTAATTTATTCAATTTTCTGCTGTACTTTAATTTTGCAAATATTTTAGTCCTATTATACTTCATCTGTCTGGTATTAACTGTATGTTCATAGGGGAGCCTGGGTAGGTCAATCGGTTAAGCGTCTGACTTTGGCTCAGGTCATGATCTCACAGTTTGTGGGTTTGAGGCCCACATTGAGCTCTGTGCTGACAGCTCAGAGCCTGGAGCCTGCTACGGATTCTGTGTCTCCCTCTCTCTCTGTTCCTCCCTCTCTTATGCTCTGTCTCCCTCTCTCAAAAATAAATAAGCATTAGTTTTTTTTTAATTAAAAAAAACAAACTTTACGTTCATAACTATTGGCATAGGATTTTGTATCTAATAGATACCTACTAATTTTAATTTGGCTAAATAGAAAATAAGCATTGATAATTTTTGAGCTATAATATTTTATGTGATTAATATTTTTAAAAAATTAAACATTTTATGTAGGATAGATATTAAATAAAAATAAGAACCTATTACATATTGAATCATATTGTGTACCTGAAACTAATATAACAGTGTATATTAATTAGAATTGGATAAAAATAAATTTAAAAAACCTATTATAGTCAGCAACATAGATATGCATTGAAAAGAAAAACTGATGTATTCAAAAAGTTAACAGTGGCTATCTATTCACAGTATTATGTCCAGAATTTTCTGACTTTCCTTATCTATGTTTTCTAGTTTTATGAAAAAAAAAAACAATCATTCTGTTATTTTAATAAAATGCATATGTTCTTAAAGTTTTTTGGGTAATGAAACTTTTCATGTAATTCCATTTGTTTTAAATTTTTTTTTAATGTTTATTTATTTTTGAGACAGGGAGAGACAGAGCATGAACGGGGGAGTGGCAGAGAGAGAGGGAGACACAGAATCTGAAACAGGCTCCAGGCTCTGAGCTGTCAGCACAGAGCACGACGTGGGGCTCGAACTCACGGACTGCGAGATCATGACCTGAGCCGAAGTCGGATGCTTAACCGACTGAGCCACCCAGGCGCCCCTGCAATTCCTTTTTTTTTTTTATTTTTTTTCAGCGTTTATTTATTTTTGGGACAGAGAGAGACAGAGCATGAACGGGGGAGTGGCAGAGAGAGAGGGAGACACAGAATCGGAAACAGGCTCCAGGCTCTGAGCCATCAGCCCAGAGCCCGACGCGGGGCTCGAACTCACGGACCGCGAGATCGCGACCTGGCTGAAGTCGGACGCTTAACCGACGACTGTGCCACCCAGGTGCCCCTGCAATTCCATTTTTAAACCAAGTATTACTAAATTAAAATTAGCATGGGTGGCTATTACCTAGTCTTATATTTTAAAATAATTGGATGATTTTTTGGAAAGTAGCATTTATAGCAGATGCAATCAGTGTTGCAACAGTAACATCTAAATACTTTCATGTATGTCAGACTGTCCTCCAAGAGCCAGCATCTACACCTTTTCCATTGGTCTGTCCCCAGGATGCTGAATGTGTTTGGAGATGGTGTTCCCAGTGTTGGGAAGTCTTACTCAGCGACCAACCAGTAAATAGACATAAATACACCAGTGTCCTTAACTCTTGCTGAGTAATACTGAGGCTTGTATTTATGGGAGTATTCTTCATATTCCACTATGTAGCCAACCATTATCACTGCCTTTCCTTCCCTGCATTTTGGTTCCTTAACCTACTCTGGCACCTCTTCTAAATTGCTTGAACTGAATCCTTGATTTTGAGTCTGGTTCTGAAGGTGCCCAAACTAACAAAATGCATTTAAAATGTTTATCAATATGAAAACTTCTGTTTGCCCTCAGATTACCTACCAGATGGAATATGTAACAAAACAATTTTTTGTGTGTGAATTTGGTTCACTACCATATAAAATTGCATGTTTGTCTCTTCTAAATAAAATTTTAGATTGAAGAATAACTAAAATAATTTAATTATATATTAAGGCACTTTTTTTTTTAAGTTTCAGAACTGAAGAAAAATTCTATGCATTGGTTGTATTACAGTACAAGTTACAGACTAGAATTCCAGCAGATGCTTCTTGAGTAAATGAATGTTAATACAGGAAGGGAAGGAAAACTGGCAGTTAATGAGCAGACATTGTCAGAGACACTGTTATCTTATTTAATATTTACAGCAGCTCTATAATAAGATATAGGTGGACACTGAAGGTTAGCAATGGATACAGAGTCAGATCTCAGGCTATCTGTCTTGACACTTTATCCTTCTTCTGTGATATTCTGTTCTACAGAAACTGAAATTAAAATGAAAACATGCTTAGAATATTCTACTATATATTTATAAAGTTCAGATTCTAGCTATCTAAAGATATACCTATATAGTAAACACATATTTTTTAAAATTATAGAAAAATTATATGTATATGAAAATTTGTAGAAACATAGCATCAAACCCTTCTGATTTTATATGAGGCTGTTTCTCATACATTACATTTACAAGTTCCTCAAACAGTAATGCCTAAAATGTCTTCCTTCAAAGAAATTATCCTTAGACATCAAATATTTTAATTACTTCTTTTTTATATGCTATAAATTATAAATGCAGAATCACTACTTTCTTCATGGTTGTGATATTTAGAAGTACAGTTATTATCCAGGTAACATTTTAGGTGGCTTTATAACAAAGTAGAGTTTATTTCAGTTATAAAATAAGAAGAACAGGTGCTATCAAAACATTTTATATCTTTGCATGACATAAAAGCTCTATTCTATGAATAAAACTTTAGTTTTTCTTCAGACATTAGAATAGTGGAGAATTTTTAGAATGCTATTTTCAAGGTTTAAGGAAGCATGACATTTTACTAGAAAAACAGAGGTGAAAGTTATCATCAATTACTACATGAGAAAAAGGAACACAAAGTTTTTTTTTTTCTTTTTTTTCACTCTATCAAGTTAGGGAAAATTGCATTAGTACGTTGAGGAGCTTGAAATAGCAGTTTACATTAAAAATCTATTCAAAGGTGACATCAACATGATTGCTACATTTAATAGCAGAACTACAGCTAAAATGTTATTCTGATGTTTAAAATTAGATTTACCAAAACAGCTCCCATATGTTATACATATTATACAATTTGAACTAAACTATGGTATACCCTTTCCTTATACATTGCTATTATTTTCCACTTTAATAGAGGATTTTTATAGAGTCTTGTGTTTAAGCACATAATAACAGTTTAAATTACAAAACATGGTTCTTTAGAATCCCTCCTAGAATGTAAGAATCATGTTTCTTAAGTTTGAACACTTGATGCATCACTACAAAAAAAACAAAACAACACCACCACCACCACCAACAACAAAAAAAAACGAAACAAAACAGCCCGCTATTGTTGATTAATGAGTTTATAGTTTCAAAAATAGCTATATATTTTAGCAACTCTTGATTCTGGGAAATTTGGGTTCTTTTGAGAATTTTTATTTTGTTAAATAATGGAGTTTAAAGGAGAATTTTAAAGAATTTTAGAAGAACCTTTTTTTTTTTAGTTACAAAACAGCCACTCAAGCAAACTACATAAAATCCTAACACAAAATCAACTGGACTTACAGTTCATGAAAACATAAAGCTAAATATTAGTTTTATAGGGGCAACTTAGCCCCTATAGCACCACCCTTGTACTTTTCCTAAGCTTTAGTTTAATTTGGTGATGAGGACACCAAAGACCCTAATATTTCCTTTAATACTTTCAATTTCCACACAACCCTTGCCCCCTTTTTCATACCACTCATAGCCCTCCATTTCTTAAAACAATGTATTTAAGGAGTTAGGGTCTTGTGACAATAATAATTCTTTAAGTTACAATATTTGGTCCAAAGATAGGCACTTTATTTCACAAGCATGAGTAACAATGTACTGGAGCCCCCAAGGTTTACTTTAAGATGATATTTCACATCTAGGTCATTTTAACTTTAAACACCTGAGAAATAGAAATTTCTTTACACAGAAGTCTTTCTCTTAATAAGTGTATTTGTACTCTCAGTCATAGCCCATCAGTCCTTCAGTGAGTTTCTGCTAATATAGTTGAAATTATAGTTCTCCATAACATTGTGAGTATGTATTATATGGGGACTACTTCTTAATTTTTTGTTGTTGTTGTCAGTCTGTTTTCAGTAACAAAAAAAGAGTGAGGAATATACAACTTACTCATTAAGTTTCTTTCTCTTAAAAATTGATTAGGCTGTAGCTTAGAGTATGCACACAAACACATTCATTACACATACAATACTCAGTACATTCTCAAAATCATAAAAGATGCTTACATTTGAATAAGAGCATTATTACTAAATGACAAATTTTAATTCTGAGTTTACTCATTTGGGGTTTTAGTTCTTGAAGGTACCCAGTAAATTTGGAAACTCTGAAACTAAAAAAAAAATAAAGGAAAAGCAAAGCTACTTTTATATTTATCTCTTCCATATTACAAAAGTATTAGCAGATAGCTCAAACCATAAAAAGATTCATTTAAGATCAAATAAGCAAAAATAGGTTAAAAATAATAAGAAAAAGAAAAACATGCCAGAAACTAATGTATACCTACCAAAATTACGTTAATACAAATACGTGTTTTTGAGCCTTTCATACTTTCTGTCTTTAGGACCCAATTTTGATTGTTTGCATTAGCCAATGTGAAGAGGGAAATAAAGTCAGTTATAGATTCCATAAGATTCGTAAGACAACAAAAGAGTTTCAAGAAAATAATTATTCCCAGTATTGAGGTCAGGACAGTGTTTCATTCAAAGTTCCTAAACATGAAAATACTATGTTATATAATGAATGGTTTCCCTGAAAATAACCCAGCCAGTAAAAATAGCAAGGGGATTTATAAGGCTATTTCTTGTTATAATATAAATGGTTTGCCCTGTAATATCTGGGGTGAGTAAATAGTTAACAATTAGAACCATACTCAGTGGTGAGAGCAAGTGAATTCTTCAAGTTATGATTCCCTATACTCCTCAAGAGTTTAGTTGTTTAGAATGTTCTGAGTTAAGCGTTCATTAGAGTAGAGTTTCCCGCTTCACTTGCATTATTACACTCCTTAAGGAGAGAATTACACATCTTCCTCTTGTTTGCCTAATGCCCCCCACTGAAATTTTTAATGACAAAGATGCGCTGTATATCTCTTTATGTACTAAAATGCATATCTCTGATTTATACATAAAATAGTAAGATTTTGTTTTTGCCTCTCTTCCCCTAGAACGAATTTTCACCCTTTCACTTCCATTGAAAAATCACATATTAGAGAAATAAAATTTTCCTCTTGCCAAAATTAATGATTCCTACTACTATAATTTTTATACTATATTAGCTCCATTCCCAGATCTATATAGTCTAAAAGTAAGGAGGTGAAAGGTCCTCTCTTCTACCACACCTAGGGACAAATTTCCAAAACAAAATTTGGTTAAGACCATCCAACAGCTGACCAATAAAACACCGATTTTCCATGTACACACTTCTCCAATTTATTCTAGAAGGATATTTTAGAATATGTAAAAAAAAAAAAAAACCCTCCATATTCTTCTAAGCTGCCTTTTGAAATATATTAACAATATTTTCAATATTGTGCTAAGAAATTATTGGTGTATAGCTAAATATTCTGTATTACAGTAAAATGCAAAGATGTCCTGCAGTGTTATGAAAAGTGACAGGCAGGACAGAGCTTTTTTTTTCATTTTATTTTTTGCATGAAAACTGTGAATGTAATGATAGGAACCATGGAGAGGACTCAGGGCCTCTGCCAGACTTCTTACAGCTGAAATTGTGAAACATCTAAAACAGAAAGTCCTAAGCCATTTGTTTCTTGCACAATGAATATATCTTTTAAATGAAATGGTGGGGCAGTCCATTTTACACTTTCCAGTATCCCATACAGATTTGTCTCTGGAATAAAGGACAGCCACAGATACCCCACATACATACAGGCTTTATATTTATGGACATTTTATAGTTTACTCCTTAGTTTTATATATTAAATTTAAAAAGACCACACAAACCAGGTTTTTTTTTTCAAAATTAATTTTATGTCTTAGACTTACATTTCTGAAGATATTATATTTTACTGCTTAATTCTATGAATTAAAAGTCTAACCCAAGTAAACCTGTTATCTGCCTGTTCTTCAGCGTGGGCATGGACTCGATGGCCATTTGATGCTAAATAAATAAATTCTCCCTTAAGTTTTGAATAGATAAAGTGGTCCAAAAACTGAATTCAGAAGGAGAAATTTGAAGGAAGTAAACTGATACAAACAATAAAATTATAAAAATTAATAGTTCTCTTGGTAATTGCATTTAGACAATGGGTGGGAATAAGAAAGGGGAAGAAAAAGTCTCAATAAGATTTAGAGATGAGGCATCTGGCTGGCTCAGTGGGTAGCACGTGTGACTCTAAATCTCAGGGTCATGAGTTCAAGCCCCATGTTGGGGTGTGAAGCAAACTTGAAAAAGAAAAGATTTAGGGGTGCCTCAGGGGCTCAGTCAGTTAAGTGTCCAACTTCAGCTCAGGTCATGATCTCGTGGTCCGTGAGTTCAAGCCCCACATTGGGCTCTGTGCTGACAGCTCAGAGCCTGGAGCCTGCTTTCTGATTCTGTGTCTTCCTCTCTCTCTTCTCCCCAGCCCCCCACCCCCCTGCCACCTCTCTCTCTCTCTCTCTCTCTCTCTCTCTCTCTCTCTCTCTCTATCTCTCTCTTTCTCTCTAAAAAATAATCATTAAAAAAATTAAAACAAAAAAGAAAATATTTAGAGATGGACAAAGATACTAAAATATGTGATTTGGTCTACAAACTATCTGACATCTAGTGGTCAAAATAATTTGTAGCTGTAATTACATTTTAAGCTGTTTAGATTGGCTTAATGTAAACTATCTCTATTTCTCCAATCTAATAAATTTTGTCAGACATTCAAACCTATTCAGTGGTCTCAGTTTTTTTTTTTTTTTTAAATATTTATTTACTTTTGAGAGAGAGAGGCAGAGCACGAACGGAAGAGGGGCAGACACACACACACACACACACACACACACACACACACACACACAGAATCTGAAGCAGGCTCCAGGCTCTGAGCTGTCAGCACAGAGCCTGTTATGGGTCAGGGCTCCAACCCACAAACCATGAGATCATGACCTGAGCTGAAGTCAGATCCTTAAGTAACAGGCGTGCCCCATCAATGCCTCAGTTTTAAAACAAATGAGATGATCCATAAAACTGAAATAATTTAATTAAATTGAAAATTGAAGAGATAAGTTTAGCTCAATATCCTCAAATATTGTCAAGCCTTGGACTATATCCTAGTACATAATGGTATATCCTAATTAGTAAGTATATCCTAATAGTATATCCTAGTAAGTAAGATGAGACAGATTAACATATGCAATAAATGTGTCTAGAGTACCATACATGCCTCAAAATTCATTCAAAGTTCCTATTGATGTTACCTCAAAAAGCACCTCAATTGTGTTCACATTTCTTAAGGCTTTTATTTCAAGCCATCATAAATTCTCACTCAGTGGTTGCTGGAACCACCTTTCAGCTTATAGTAAATTTTTTTTAAATCTAAAACAGATCATGGCAACCACTTCGCAAGAAGTCACTTGATAGATTTTCATGAAATTTAGAATAAAATCTCACCACCATGTTCTGCATATTAGTACCCCTGCCTGCCTCCTTAGCCACATCTTCTGTGTACTCTTTTCTTCCTTCCAGTTCTCTAACTACACTGCTATTCAAACCTACCACATTCATATCTGCTTCATTACTTTTGTATTTCCCTCTGGAAATGAGGTGCTTCCTCAAGAACATACCAGTTGTCTCTTTCTCTTCTCTTTGGTACCTGCCCAAATCTACTCTCTAACATTTGTTGCTCATCATTTACTATAACATTTTTAATTTTATTTTTCTCATACTGATTTTTGGCTATGTTTCTGCATATGTTGTTAACCTGCCTCCACTTTCAGAGGTGCAAAAATCTAGATAGTTCTGTTCACCATTCTATTTTACGACATAGGGAGTTACTTGGCTAAGTTACCAATAAATATGGAGTAATTAACTACTGAATGAATAAGAAAAATTAGTCTCTATTAACTTGATAACATAGTCAAACTCTTTGTAAGAATATTTTTGTTCTGGCCTTCTTGTTACAATTTTTGGAGAAAATAAATCTAAATTAAAATAAATAATGTTGTTTCTTTATGGAGACCTCTTTTTGACTTTTTAAAAAGGCAAATGTACCTGATGAGAATATATATAAGACAGCTGGATTTAACATCAGGAATAAAGGAAATTTGATTTTTCTCATAGCTCTAACCTAAACAAAACTGGTAATATTGGTGACCTCATTTTTTATGTTAGACTTTTTTTGTTTTTTTTTTTTTTTTTTTGTTTTTTTCTTTTACCTGTAGGCAGGGCTATATGATTTCATGAGTTATTTCTCAAGTTTGCTTTTAAGCATTCACGCCTTTTTTTTCTTCCCAAACCATATCAGTGACCATCTCCAAAACATAAGATGGAGGTCTTTTAAGTTGGAACATTGGTGGGTACCAATGTCTGCTTTGCTTGTTGGATTCTTCAAATTTGTCAAGGGACACAGATTGAAACACCTGGATTTGAATATCTGAAAGAGCCAACCTACACTACTATTTTTCTCTTTAAGTTCTGATTTAAGGGTTTTTGTTTTGTTTTTTTTTTACCAGACAACGGAAAAGTGCCTGGATGACTTTTACAAATCTAAAGAGCATGGATAGCTCATGCTTTACTTATGCACAGAATTATTCATATTGTTTTAATTAAATTTTGAAAGTTGGGAACATTGATATGGATCTTACCTGATAAAAGTATAAATACAGGGAATTACTGTATTCAGTGTATCAAAATAATGGAAACCAGTCTGAGATAGGTTACTAATCTCTCCATATGCCATATGATGGTCAGAAAACTCATGTTTTATAACTGAATTGATATTTTTGGCCAATATAAATGCCTCCCAGTAAATGTGTCACATATTTTTCAAGGACCAATAGGTTCTGACTTCTTCAGCAAATGTAAGATGAAGCATAACATGTTGACATGATATCAATTTAATCTCATCCTATAAGCACATAACTCATCATTCAGTAGATGACTAGCTTGAAGCAAACATTTTTAAAAAAAAATCTATATCTGGGAAGCAACCTGCCTCAACGTATAGCTATAACTCAGTCTAAAAGGTATATTCTCCCTATGACTTTACTACTACTAAGAAAAGAACAATTATTTTATATTAAAATTAAAACTACAAAAGTTATAATTAAGTATTTTAAAGTATATGTAAAATTAGGTGAAAATTTAAGTACATGTGCACTTTTAAGTTCATCACTGTTTATTAAGAACTGAGAAAAATGAGCCTAATCACACCTTGTCACTGCTTCGTGTTGATTTTATATGTGGCTGGATTCACTCCCTAATAAATGTGAAGCTAAATTATATTTTTATATAAATTTCTGAATAATGTAAGTTTCAGCATGTTATTAAGAAAGTATTTTATTGTAGATTCTTAATAAGAATAATTAAATGGAGTTGTGTGCATGGACAGGCAAGCCTATTTATGATTTTGAAAACATAGATTTTTGGCTGTTAAATTTTCTGAAATTTGGTTTGTTGAGTAAGTGTTCATATTCTACTTCATTTAATGCATAAATTAAAAAAAATGAGAGGCCCAGGGGAATTCTACCAAACATTTAAGGAAGAGTTAGCACCTATTCCTTTGAAACTGTTCCAAAAAAAAGAAATGGAAGGAAAACTTCCAAACTCTTTCTATGAAGCCAGCATTACCTTGATTCCAAAACCAGACAGAGACCCCACTAAAAAAGCGAACTATACACCAGTTTCCCTGATGAACATGGATGCAAAAATCCTCAACAAGATATTAGTCAACCGGATCCACCAATACATTAAAAATATTATTCACCACGACCAAGTGGAATTACACCTGGGATGCAGGGCTGGTTCAATATCTGCAAAACAATTAATGTGATCCATCACATCAATAAAAGAAAGGACAAGAACCATATGATCCTCTCAATAGATGCAGAGAAAGCATTTGACAAAATATAGCATCATTTCTTGATAAAAACCCTCAAGAAAGTAGGGATACAAGGAGCATACCTCAAGATTATAAAAGCTATATATGAATGAACGAATGCTAATATCATCCTCAATGGGGAAAAAAACTTAGAGCTTTCCCCCTAAGGTCAGGAACAAGACAGGGATGTATGCTCTCACCCCTGTTATTCAACATAGTATTGGAAGTCTTAGCCTCTGCAGTCAGACAGCACAAAGAAATAAAAGGCATCCAAATCAGCAAGGAGGAGGTCAAACTTTCACTCTTCACAGATGACATGATACTTTATATGGAAAACCCAAAAGATTCCACCAAAAAACTGTTAGAATTGATTCATGAATTCACCAAAGTTGTAGGATATAAAATCAACGCACAGAAATCAGTTGCATTCCTATACACCAACAATGAAGCAACAGAAAGAGAAATCAAGGAACCGATCCCATTTACAGTTGCACAAAAAAAACATAAAATACCTAGGAATGAATCTAACCAAAGAGGTGAAAAATCTATACACTGCAAACTATAGAAAGCTTATGAAAGAAATTGAAGAAGACACAAAAAAATGGAAAAAGATTCCATGCTCCTGGATAGGAAGAACAAATATTGTTAAGATGTCGATACTACCCAAAGCAATCTACATATTCAATGCAATCCCTATCAAAGAAACACCAGCATTCTTCACAGAGTTAGAACAAATAATCCTAAAATTTGCATGGAACCAGAAAAGACCCTGAATAACCAAAGCATTCTTGAAAAAGAAGACTGAAGCAGGAGGCATCACAATCCCAGACTTCAAGTTATACTACAAAGCTGTAATCATCAAGACAGTGTGGTACTGGCATAAGAACAGACACTCAGATCAATGGAACAGAATAGAGAACCTAGAAACGGACCCACAAACGTATGGCCAACTAATCTTTGACAAAGCAGGAAAGAATATCCAATGGAATAAAGACAGTCTCTTCAGCAAGTGGTGCTGGAAAAACTGGACAGTGACATGCAGAAGAATGAACCTGGACCACTTCCTTACACCATACACAAAAATAAACTCAAAATGGATGAAAGACCTCAGTGTAAGACAGGAAGCCATCAAAATCCTCGAGGAGAAAGCGGGCAAAAACCTCTTTGATCTTCCTCGCAGCAATTTCTTACTCAAAACGTCTCTGGAGGCAAGGGGAACAAAAGCAAAAATGAACTGCTGGGACCTCATCAAAATATAAAGCTTCAAATATATAAATATATATATATATATATATATATATATATATATATATATATATATATATATATAAAGCACAGCCAAGGAAACAATCAGCAAAACTAAAAGGCAACTGACGGAATGGGAGAAGACATTTGCAAATGATATATCAGATAAAGGGTTAGTATCCAAAATCTATAAAGAACTTATCAAAACACCCCAAAAACAAAGAATCCAGTGAAGAAATGGGCAAAAGACATGAATAGACACTTCTCCAAAGAAAACATCCACATGGCCAATAGACACGTGAAAAAATGCTCATCACTCATCATCAGGGGAATACAAATCAAAACCACAATGAGATATCACCTTACACCGGTCAGAATGGCTAACATTAACAACACAGACAACAAAAGATGTTGGCAAGGATGTGGAGAAAGAGGATCTATTTTGCATTGTTGGTGGGAATGCAAGCTGGTGCAGCCACTCTGGAAAACAGTATGGAGGTTCCTCAAAAAACTAAAAATAGAACTACCCTAGACCAAGCAATTGCACTACTAGGCATTTATCCATGGGATACAGGAGTGCTGTTTTGAAGGGACACATACATCCCATGTTTATAGCAGTACTATCAACAATAGCCAAAGTATGGAAAGAGCCCGAATGTCCCTTGATGGATGAATGGATAAAGAAAATGTGGGTATATACACACAATGGAGTATTACTCGGCAATCAAAAAGAATTCAATCTTGCCATTTGCAACTACGTGGATGGAACTGGAGGGTATTATGCTAAGTGAAATTAGAGAAAGACAAAAATCACATGACTTCACCCAGATGAGGACTTTAAGAGACAAAGCAGAGGAACATAAGGGAAGGAAACAAAAATAATATAAAAACAGGGAAGGCGACAAAAGAGAAGAGACTCATAAATATGGAGAACAAACTGAGGGTTGCTGGAGGGGTTGTGGGAGGGGGGATGGGCTAAATGGGCAAGGGGTACTAAGGAATCTACTCCTGAAATCATTGTTTCTCTTTATACTACTAATTTGGATGTAAATTTTAAAAAATAAAAATAAAATTAAAGAAAAAAGGAAAAAATAAAATAAAATAAATGAGAGGTTACAATCATCCATAAATTTTAGGCCATAATAATACCTTGAGTCTAAAATAATAGTAGATAATGATGTCACATTAAATCATATTTTGTCCTACATAATTCATTGTCACCATGGACTGCAGTCTCTATTTTTTGACCCATTGTGATAATACTACTGACATCAATCCTTTACATTTTACATTATAGGCACTCTTTGATTTGATACATGTTACTCTGTTTACCTGCAGACATATTGAAAGTGCTTAGAAACCAAATGTTAACAAAGCTTTCTCTATGTTCACTGTTACACATATATCAAGATACACATAGCAACAGCAACTGTATTTGACTTCAAATTGGGATATTTTGAAAGAAATTAAACATATTTTCAGGTACTGTTATTTTTTCCAGTCACCAGGTGTTGTTGTTTTTTTGTTTTTTGTTTTTTTGTTTTTTTTTTCCCCCACCTGAAATAAGTAAAGTAGCCTGCAAGCTGAAGGTTTCCACAGAGAATAAAAATTCAATTATTTTTGAAGATGAAAACTATCACTGACCATGCTAACCAATTTAAAAGCACTAAAATCCGAGAAAGTAAGCTTAACTGAAACCATAATGTGGACACTGGGACTATCAGGAAACAACACTGAGTTGCATGTTTGCTCTTTCCATAAATGAGAAAAATGCAATATTTTTAATAGATTGGAAATAAAGATTTTCTGTTATTTTAACAGTGTGTGGAATCTTATGAGAAATTTGTGGTTGCACCAGATCCTCTACTATCCCCAGATGGTAGACTAAATCAGTCTCCAGTAACAGGTGTATTGAAAGTCAGCCTTAGGTTCTTTTTCAGTTTGCCTGAGTATGACTTCACTTCTGCCTAAGCAATGATATGAGAATATGATAGTATTGACTTGAATTCACTGAAATGATTCTCAGTAAATTATTAGCTCCCTTTTCACATATTCATGGTCAGAAATATGAAGTTTATGGAGTTTGCAATGAATTAATTTACTCCATTTATTCCAAATAATCAATTCTTGCTTGTAAAGGAACTTAGAGCTCTATACAATGTCTATATCTCCTAACACATTCTGACCATAATACCCAAGAATCTTACATATTTTGCAGTATGGATAGAAGAAATAAGGTTAGAAAAATAATGACATAAGTGAAGAGAAAAAGAGAAAAGAAAGTGAAAGTTAGAAATGAAAATCCAAAGGAGATTGAAATGATATTTCCTTCATCTCAATAGTAAAGAAAAGTGTTAGAACTATTAAATGAAAATTAAGTGTGTTCTGAATTGATTCTTGAATCAGTTCATCAATTCTGCTCCCCTTAGTAATGTGTTTATATATCATCTAAATAATTTTCGCTTTCATTATTAGTTACTCAATAATGAGCTATCAAATTCCTGATTTATGCATTAGCTACTTTGTTAAGATAGAGAGGTAAATTTGGTAAGATGTAGAATTGGGAATATGAGGGGGGAAGAATAATGTAGTAAAGAGATTAATTAGAAACTGGTAATCCATAATTGAAAAAGCAGAGACTTCACATAGTGTTCTGTAAGCTAAATCTAGAGAGAAGTTTAAAAATCATTGAGGTCATTTGGGGTAAAAATGTGCTACTGATGATTTGCATTTTTACCTGAATTACCAGGACCTATCCCTGGAGCATCTCTGGCTCTTAGTATCCTGGGAACTTAGAGCAAATCAAAACCCTGCTAGCTGAAAAAAACTTTAGATTTAGTTAAATGTAGGCTATTGTTTACCCCATGGAATAAGCAATAGCACAAAAACTGACTCTGTGTACAAACATGTGTCCATATCTTTTAAGCTCCGATATTACATTGTTGACCTAGTACTAGAGATGGTCCCAATTATTGTGGTAGAGCCCCTCCCTAAGGAATGTGGTGGAGGCCTCCTCAGAACAAAGGAAGAAAACGTGGCCCAATTAACTCTTGTACATGTGTGCGTAACTCTGACACAGCTCTGTAACTTGGACTGTGTCCAATCAGACTATATTTGTCACCATATATTGGAGACAAAGAAGTAGAAATTACATAAAATGCTACACCCTGCTGTGGTTGGGGCTCTGCGTTTTTGGGGTCTTAGCCCGCTGAGCCTGTGCCAGCAAGAATAAAGCCGCTTGCTGGAAAGAAGAGCCTCAGTGTCCTGTCTCTCTCTGTGACACTCCTGCTACATTATTAATATAGCACCACACATGGCACAATGGTAGTACAAACAGTTTTTGTTCTTACAAGGGCTCTAAAGAGTCCATCACTGATATTTGATTCTTGTTTTCGTTTTAACCTATCAGTTTCATCCTTATCTTAAAAATACGGAAAATGCAAGGGGTATTTTTTTAACAGTTAGTAGGAACAATGCAAAGAAGAAAGGAATAACAGGCAAAATATTATGTAAACTAAAGCCTATTCAAAGTCATTCACAAAGATTTAGAGAATAAAATGAGGAATAAATTTGTGTTCTATCTCAACTGAGCTGCCTCTAATTTGAGTTTAAATAAGCTTTTGAGCATTAAGTCTTCAGTCATCATCAACTCATTTATGTTATCAACCACAGGAAATAAATACAAAGAAGTTTTTTTAATGCTATAAAATTTAGATTTCTTTCCAAAAATCAGATAAGTTTAGGTTTTCTGTTTAGTATCTATACGACTAGCACCATTAGTATATTTAAAGAATATCTAAATAACACATTTTATTCTCAATTTATATCAATTATAGCAATGAAAGACTACCTTATAAAATAGGTTATCTGAGAACTTTTTAATAGTTAGAAAGACTTTAAAGATGTATGAAAATAAGCAAAGACCAGTAAAATGTAAACAAACAAAAACTATTTATTCAGAGCTTGCTATAGCAAAGGAATTAGCCACCATCGCTTGAGTTTGGTAAGACTCAAAAGTAGGGCAGAGAAGTGGGAAAACTTTGTAGTAGAACAAAGGGAAGCTTTCAGCTGTGCCTTGATTGGAGGATGTTGACATGGACAAGTTTTAGACTAATTGAAAGTGGGACATTATATGTGATTGGCTTTTTCTAGTTGGTCCTAAGTTTGATGTGGAGGCAAAAATCCTGGCCACTTTGAGCTAATGGAAGCAGTAGTTATTGTTTGTCTTTCTGGATTGGTTCCTTGGGATAATAGTCTGACTTCCTAGATTGGTTACTATAGACAGTAGGTTTGCTTCCTAAGATGTTTATTTAGATAAGATGTTAGCTTCTTGGGCTGGTTGCTACAGGTTGTATTCTATTTTTATGTATCATCTTGTAATTGTCCATTTGTATATTCTGTCAAATCTCAGATATTTATCTGAAACCCTGATTTTTTTATTACAATATATTTTTCTATAGGAAGAGTAAAACCATTAGACTATGCAAAATTAATATAATTCTAAAACATTTCTTTTAATCATAAACATATAATACTTTCCATATGTTTCCAAACTATTCCAAATAGTATATATTTTTGTCAATAACTATAACTCAAAAAACCTAATTATAAGTTTAATTTCGACAAAGCTTATTCAGGCTTTGAGAGAGTTGAACAGTGTCTCCATTCTTATTAATAATTTAAGAAACAGTTAAGGTGGTGCCTCAGTGATTCAGTTGGTTAAGTCTCTGACTCAGTTTGGCTCAGGTAATGATCTCATGGTTCATGAGATCAAGCCCCATGTTGGGCTCTGTGCTGAGTGTGGAGCCTGCCTGTGATTCTCTTTCTCCTTCCCTCTCTGCCTCTTCCCTACTCAGCCACACACATTCTCTCTCACAGTCTCTCACTCCTCTCTCTCTCTCTCTCTCTCTCAAAATAAATAACATTAAGAGAAAAAACAGGGGCGCCTGGGTGGCTTGGTCGGTTAAGCGTCCGACTTCAGCTCAGGTCATGATCTCGCTGTCCGTGAGTTCGAGCCCCGCGTCAGGCTCTGTGCTGACAGCTCAGAGCCTGGAGCCTGTTTCCGATTCTGTGTCTCCCTCTCTCTCTGACCCTCCCCCATTCATGCTCTGTCTCTCTCTGTCTCAAAAATAAATAAACGTTAAAAAAATTTAAGAAAAAGAAAAAAAAAACAGATGAATTCTGTAAAAAAATGATAAAGTATTTAAAAAATTGTTTGATTCACTTCAATGTTTTCTAACTTGTACAATCACTTGAAATATTAGAAATCTATTCATGTTATCTGATTTATTGACTCAGTGCTTCCACACATCATGATCATCTTTGTTGTCACCATCATCATTGTCATCATCATCTTCATCTCATCATAAATAACAGATACATTGTGAGCAGCTACAGGGTAGTAGGCCCATAACTGAAAGCAAAGATAGAAGAATGAGAGCCAGTACACATAATAGTTAAGATTCAGATCCTGAAACTAGATTTGTTTGACTAGTTACTAATTAAATAGCCTGGAAAAAATTTAAAAAAACAAAAACAAAACAAAACAAAAAACAAACAAAACAAAACAAAAAACCAAAGAAAAAAACGACAACAACTTCATATCTCAGTTTTTCCAAGTGTGAAATGGAGATACCTCATTGTGTTGCTTTGTTAATTTGAAAATTTATATTAGATATTAGGTATTATTACTATACTTGATTGTTACAAAACCCTAGGAGGAATGTATCTTCATTATCTCTATTAAAAATTAACTGCATAATAAGATTGAATGTTTGTTAAATATCTTGACCAAGATCACATTATTGGGAAGTAGTAGTGTAAACACTGAGTGTCCTTTGTTACAGCATGAATAAATTGCAAAACGTGTTAATTGGTGAGTAATTAAGGACCCATGAATTAAAGGTACAGTAGTTCAATTAGAATAAAGTTTAACAAGAGAAGGTGGTCATTATATTAGGAATACTTCTTGGAGTTAAAGTGTAAAAACACCTCAGACATATTGAAACCTAAGATTTAAGTCGTTTTTGGTATCCCAGAAAGCTGGTGAAAGTTTTTGAGCAATGAAATTATATATTAAAAGAGATATTTTACAAAATCTGAAGAATATCAATGTTCCTTATAAAACAGATTTTGGAAGAGTCTGATGGAGATAAGACTGTTTTATTCCTGAAAAACAAAAAAACAGTTGAAATGTTAATTTCAAGAAAACATTTCAATGGAAGTGAAAAATAAGAGTGAGAAAAGCTGAGAGATAAACAATAAAATGAATTAATAAGATTTTCAATCTAAGTTAATATGAATACATAAATGTATACATGTAGTTATGAAAAAGACAATGCATTTTGATCTTAATGAGCTGGGAGATGATGTATCAGTATTCAACTTTTAGAATATTTTTAAGTGGACATTTCTTTCAATTAATGCTATATTTTCTTTATATAGATTAGTTTTTATAAATATTTATTCACTTTACACAGAGATTCATCTCACTAAATTTAAGTCAACATTCAAAAATCAATTAATGTAATCTATCACATCAACAGTCTAATCTCAAAAGGAAAGTATTTGGTGACCTCCAAAGCATGCGACTCTCTGGAGAGAACAGCTTATAAATTTTAAATGGAAGTTTCCCTCATTAGGAATAAAAAAAAAGGTGATGATAAAATAGGATTAAAGGAAATAAATCCATAAATCCATAGAATTTGAACAGAAGGCAGGACGGGTTTTAAGACAGGAGAGTTTGAACACAAATAATATAGTTGTACATATCATATAGTGTGCTTATTATATTGAATGTTAGTGTTATGAATATAGAGGAAGACCTTCACATAAATTATGTTGTTGTTTTAGAAACTTAATCCCAGATAAATAGTGAAAGTTATTAATGGGAAATCGTGAAGTTTATGATTATGGTATGGGAGAGATAATGTCTGAACTTCAAGATAGCACACCAAGAAGGGAGGCTAGTTTAGAAAAGAGAAATTATAATTATGAGTATATACAAAATTTCTACACAAGAAAGACATCACTTTAGGTTATTTCACATTATCAGGTAACTGAGCAGTAACTTGATGTTTCTAAGTTATCTCTGGAAGAAAGAAAGAAAGAAAGAAAGAAAGAAAGAAAGAAAGAAAGAAAGAAAGAGAGAGAGAGAGAGAGAGAGAGAGAGAGAGAGAAAGAAAGAAAGAAAGAAAGAAAGAAAGAAAGAAAGAAAGAAAGAAAGAAAGAAAGAAAGAAAAGAAAGAAGGAAGGAAGGAAGGAAGGAAGGAAGGAAGGAAGGAAGGAAGGAAGGAAGGAAAGAAAGAAAGAAAGAAAGAAAGAAAGAAAGAAAGAAAGAAAGAAAGAAAGAAAGAGGAAAGAGAGGAAGGAAGGAAGGAAGGAAGGAAGGAAGGAAGGAAGGAAGGAAGGACGGAAGGACGGAAGGAAGGAAAAGAAAATGTTTAAACTTTTCTGGTTATTCTAACATACATTTATGATTACTTTAGCATATCAAAGAAATCACTAGAATACTTTTATTTAATATGATAGGTCATAAGCAGAATATATATAATTATGTATATTAAATTATGATCTAATATCCATAAAATTGAAGTCAAGTAAGAGAATCATAAAGTATTCTGCATTTTACACTTTAAAATAATCATATTTTTTGCTTACCTAAGAACTATTAGCTATAACTGACCATTATTAAACAAAGGTATTTTCTCATTTCCTAAGCATATTGAAATTTTATGTTCTACTTACATTTTGTTTCTTCTTACATTTCTTACCAGGAAAAAGCTCAGTCAAGATTTTGATATAGTGATTCATATTAAGGTTAAAGCAAGAAACATACCTTATAAGAATAAAATTTAGCATATCAAGGTAATTTATAAATAAGAGTATTTAATAATTATTTGCCAAAGTAAATTAAGTTTTTAAACTTAGCATTCATATTCTTATGGTTGTAGCACTGTATCTTTGCCTATTTAAATATAATGATCTGGAGTAATTGGTGGCTACCTCTGTAAAGTACGTGAAATGATTGTAGCTTCATAACCTTGGCAATTTATTCAAGTGAGTAGTTGCTATTAAATAAAGTTAGCTTAAGCTTTTCTTCAGCATTTGATTAAGTCTTGCACAGCTGTTTTTCAGTCAAATATGAAATTTCATTACTATAAATCTTTGGTTCAATGACTTTCATTTTATTTAAACCACTATTTTCTGTCAAAGAAATTTCATGCCAATGGTGAGACATTTCTGATTTTAGATCACAGTATTGCTTTGAAAGAATGCTTAATTTTTTTTGTGTTATTATACCATTTTTTAGAAATAAAAAAATAATTCACCCATAGGAAATTCAATTTTCAGAGTGTATCTTTAACTATTTTAGTAGCATAAAATTTACATCTAAGATATTCTAGAAATGTTTAACTCATCCTAAAGCAATATGTAAAAATAGATATTTTTAAGTCCCCTGTAAATATGATCTTTTTGTTTATTAAAAATCAGTTCCTTGTGTTAAGAATGGATAAACTAGGGTGCTAAGAGCAACTTTTAACCCTAGTGATTTCTTGATCCTTCTTCTTAATTTAATTCACAGAAATTTGGGAAGAAAACAAACTCAACTTTTTATTAAAAATGCGTCTTTTCAGTGTAAAGAATAGGCATGTTCAGGGACCTGGGATCAGGTTCTGACTCTCCCATTTACCTAGGGCAAAAGATTTAAGCTCATTCATGATTGCTCCTCATTATTTGTAAATGATGTGTTAAATTAGCATATTTAAAAAAAAACTTTTCAATTAAAAGAGTCTAAAATAGTATTATTGTAAACATAGATCTTACATATTTCCTGAAGCATTAATATTTTTATCCTTAAGGATTTTTCCACATACAAAGAAATACTGTTGACATTTTTTCCTCATCATTTGATCACTTAATCCCATTAATAGATTTAGAAAAAATAATTTATTTTTAAGAGCTGTTTTAGATTTGTAATAAAATTAATTTTTTTCATGCACATGTGTGCACACACACATACACAATTACCATGCAATAGATGCTACAGTTATTGTCAATAATACAAACAGTATTATTGGCCCTTGGAAGACATGTAACTTAAAACCTTAGTGACAAGCTAAGTGAAGATTTTTTTTTTCATTTTAACCAACTAAAGCCTTTATCTTTTTATGTTCGCTTTTTCTTTTCATTATGATAAGTGTATTCTTTAATGCTCATCCTCTATTTCCCCCAACCCCTACCCACCTCCCCTCTGGTAACCATCAGTTTGTTCACTATACTTGAGTCTGTTTCTTGGTTTCTCTCCCACCCTTTCTCTCTCTCTCTCTTTTTCCTTTGCTCATTTGTTTTGTTTCTTAAGTTCCACATGAGTGAGATCATATGGTGTCTGCCTTTCTTTGACTGACTAATTTTGTTTAGCATTATACTGCTAGCTCCATCGATGTTGTTGCAAGTGACAAGGTTTCAATCTTTTTTTTTTTTATGTAAACCTGAATAATATTCCAATGTATACCACCTCTTCTTTATCCACTCATCTATCAAGAGACACTTGGGCTGCTTCCATAGTTTGACTCTTCTAAATAATACTGCAATAAAAAAAGGAGTGCCTGGATCCAGTTGAATGGTATTTTTATACTCTTTGGGTAGATACACAGCAGTGTGATTTCTGGACCATAGGATATTTCTATTTTTCGAGGAATCTGCATACTGTTTTCCACAGTGGCTTCACCAGTTTGCATTCTCACCAGCAACACAAGATGGTTCATTTTTCTCAACATCCTTTCCAACATTTGTTGTTTCTCATGTTTTTTTTTTTAATTTTTTTTTATTTTAGCCATTCTGACAGATAGGAGATGATATATCATTGTGGTTTTGAATAGCATTTCCCTGATGATGAGTGATGTTGAGCATCCTATCATGTGTCTCTTGGCCATCTGGATGTCCTTTTTGGAGAAATGTCTATTCATGTCTTCTGTCCTTTTTTAAATAGGATTATTTGTTTTTTGGGCATTGAGTTGTAACAGTTCATTATATATTTTGGATACCAGCCTGTATCAGATATGTCATTTGTAAAATTCTCCAATTCAGTAGTTTCCTTTTTAGTTTAGTTTCCTTTGCTGTTCAGATACTTTTTACTTTGATGTAGTTCCAATAAGTTTACATTTGCTTTTATTTTCCTTGCTTCAGGAAACATATGTCAAAAAATGTGTTATGGCCAATGTGAGAGAGACTACTGCCTGTGCTCTCTTTAAGGATTTTGATGGTTTCAGGTCTCACACATAGATCTTTAATCTATTTTGAGTTTACTTTTGTGAATGGTAAAAAAAAAAAAGGGACCCAGGTTCATTTTTTTGCATGTAGCTGTCCAGTTTTCCCAACACCATTTGTTGAAGAGACTTTTTCCCATTGCAAATTTATCCTCCTTTGTCAAAGATTAATTGACCATATAATTGTGAGTTTATTTCAGGTTTTCTGTTCCATTCCATTGATCTATGTGTCAATTTTTATGCCAGTACCATACTGTTTTAATTACTACCTCTTTGTAATGTAACTGGAAATCTGGAATTATGATACCTCCAGATTTGTTTTTCTTTTTCAAGATTCCTCTGGCTATCCAAGGTCTTTTGTGGATCCATACAAATTTTAGGACTGTCTGTTCTAGTTCTGTGAAAAATGCTGTTGCTATTAGATAGGAATTGAGTTAAATGTATAGATTTTTTGGGTAGTACAGCCATTTTAATGATATTTTTTCCAACCTATGAGCCTGCAGTGTCTTTTCATTTTTTTGTATTGTCTTGAATTTCTTTTATTAATGTTTTATAGTTTTCAGAGTACAGATCTTTCACCTTTTTAATCAAGGTTATTCCTAGATACTTTAATATTTTTAGTGCAATTGTAAATCAAATTGCTTTCTTAATTTCAATTTCTGCTGTTTTGCTATTGGTGTATAGACATGCAAAGGATTCCTGTACATTGATTTTATACTCAGTGACTTTACTCAATTCATTAACCAGTTCTAGTAGTTTAGAATCAGTTTGTTGAAATCCATGGAATAAGTTGGAAGTATTTTGATTGGTATTGCATTGAATCTATAGAACAAGTTTGGAAAAACTGACATCCTAATAATATTGAGTCCTTCTATCCATGACCATTGAATGTCTCTCCATTTATTTAGTTTTCCTTTAATGTTATTCTTTAGTTTTTGGTCTTCCTCATATAGATCTTGTGTGTGTGTGTGTGTGTGTGTGTGTGTGTGTGTGTGTGTGTGTGTATGTGTGTGTATGTGTATATATATATATCCATTCTGTATGTGTATGTATATGTGAGTGTATGCATGTATGCATGTGTATATATACATATATATATATATATATATATATATATATATATATGTTTAAATTTAAATACTTCATTTCTAGGAGATGTGAATACAAATGGCATTGTGTCTTAGGAAAGTGATTAATTTTTATATATTAACTTTATATCCTTCAACCTTACTGTAATTGTTTATTAGTTCAGGAGTTTTTTGTCGACTTATTCACATTTTCTACATAGACAATCATGTCATCAAGTCAAATACAGACATCTTAATGTGTTCATTCACAATTTATATACCTTTTTCTCCACTTCGCTTGCTGTATTGATAGTTTATTAATAGTATAGTAATAGTTTTATTAAATGAATTAACATTAAGGAAATCAAAGCTCCCCATATCTGCTGCCTTTGCTTGCTTTGTTAAAATAATAATGATAATATAAATAATTGCGGAACTCTTGCTGAACATTTACAATATACTAGACACTGCTCAGTTTACTTGTATTAACATATGGAATACAAAAACTCTATGAGGTAGATTTTATTATTAGTCATCTTCTATAGTGAAGACAGTCAGGTCAAAGAGTTAAGTAATTTGCTTAAAATCATAAAAGTCTGAGAGGTGGTGCTGATTTTTACAGAAGTGACTGGAATTTCTTTAACACCTCTTCCAAGGACAGTTAGGGCTGTAACTCATTTGTAACAATAAAAGGTTACTTTCTGTGACTACTGAGGCTGGGTTATAGACAGTGATGCCATCCCCACCTTATTTGTTGAAACATACTTGGAGCTTGAGCAGCGAAGTGATACTCTTAGTACCCTGAAGTCCCCATGCTTTAGCTAACAGGCTGGAAAAGGCCACATGCAAATTTAGATTTGCAGATTTGCATTAGTCCTCTGCTGACCTCTGCCATTCCAGGTGCCGGAGAGATGAGTAAATGCGCTTTCAGATGCCTCCTGCGAGTCCTTGAGTAGGCCCCCAGATTCCTGGTTTTTTGCTGTGTCCTTTCCAAATTACTGACCCGTCTCACCCATGATCATAATAAATAAATAAATAAATAAATAAATAAATAAATAAATAAATAAGAGTAAATATATAAGTAAAATGTTTTAAGCTGTTAGATTGTAAAGTAGTGTGTTAGCAATTCAAACTGTAACCAGTCAATTGAAACTGTAACCAGTCTAGAGGCATACTTTCAACATCTATAGGCTGGCCCCACAATCTATGCTCTTAACCACTTTTCTATGAATTATAATACTGTACAAAAAGTCTATAAGGAGAAAAAAACCTTATCTTGGAAGGTTACTCAACAACTTTGCGTATCAGGGGTATTCAGATACCTTGCACAGTTGACTTTCATATGCAGTATCTTCTAAGCTGATATTCTAAGATAAACTTTAGATTTTCGGGGCAAAGATATCACTTGTGATTGAGTAATTTTGCTGTGTGCTCACCAGTCCCTTTTAGAAGGCATTTCTGAATTGCACATTCAAAGCTGGGATCCTTCAAAAATAATTTGACCTAACCACACTAAATGTTATCAATGAGTACAACCCAATAATTAGATAGCTTCACCCTTAAACAAAAACCATATTCACAATCAAAGTGAAAATTTTATTTACTGAATTGTATTCTGGTAGTAAATCTAGCCTATAATGAGGAATGTTTTTAATAAATAGTCCTGGTGATTCAGAAGCTGTGGATGACATATTGTTTGATGATTATAGTTTGAGACCAGTCCTTGAAATCAGGCAGTGCAAATCTTCTGTTTTTTTTTTCTTTTTAAAAATTCTTTATTTTAGTTATTTTGCATTTGTATTTAGATTTTTTAAAACAACTTGTCAATTTCTACGATAGGGCTTTTGGTTCTTTGATTAGTATTATATTGTATGTATTGATTACTCTGGGGAAAATTGACCTGTTGACAATATTGAGCTTTTGAATTAATAAAACAGCATTTTTAAATTATTAACATACAAAACATGTATACTAGCAATTTTATATATTTTTTTAATGTTTATTTATTTTTGAGAGAGAGACAGAGCACAAGTAGGAGAGGGATGGAGAGAAAGGGAGACACAGAATCTGAAGGAAGCTCCAGACTCTGAGCTGTCAGCACAGAATCCATGAACCATGAGATCATGACCTGAGCCAAAGTCAGACGCTTAACCAGCTGAGTCACCCAGGTGCCCCCATAAAAATAGCATTTTAAATATTTAAAATTGCTCTTAGAAATATTTTATACTTTTCATTTTATAGGTCTAGCATAGTCTTTGGTAAATGTAATCTAAGAATTTTATGTTTTCAAAGGTATCATATCTCATTTTCTAAGTGTTGGCTCCTAGTATATACACAAACAATTAATTTGTGTATATTGATCTTATATCCAAATTTTGTATCCACAAAATTTCATCATTTACTTCCTGATTTGAAGATTATGTTTATAGATTTTTAAAAGTGTTTCTACATATATATCACCTACATACATTAAAGTTTTGCTTCTGTTTTTCCCCATTCTGTATGTCTTTTATTTATTTTTATTACCTCACTGCAGTGCTTAGGACCTATAGTAAAACAGTAAATAGAAATGATGGGAGCAGAAAATCACTTTGGTGCTACTAAACTTTGAGGGAAATTTTAATATTTTATAATTTAGAACAATGTTAGTTATAAGATGTTTTAGGTAGTCTTTATGAGATTCAAGAAGTTCCCTTTTGTGTCTTGACTGCTATTTTTTTTGTCTTGATGTTTATTTTAAAATTGTTGTTGTTGTTGTTGTTGTTGTTGGGGTATGTGAATGTGTGTGATGTGTTTACCTCTATTGAGCTAGTCATAATGATAGGGAAAAATTGTTATAAGATGGCCGACAGGACTGATAGGAGAATTCCAGTCCCCACTTGGAGAGACTTCCCTTGTGGGTTCTTCTTCCTGCCCTGCTTGCTGTGCAGGCCAAATTATCACTAATGCAGAAGTAGCAGACTATAAATTGTCCCCCATGTTTACGCTTGGGGCTCAGATTCTGGAGAGTGATCTCTGAAATAAAAAATAAAGTTGATTGTGAAATAAACCTCCTGCCTTCCAGGATCCCGGAGTGCCGCTCAACAATAAGATTGTCCTTTTCCTTTTAATATGTTAATATGATGAACTAAGTTAGTTCAGATAGTTTTTCCTGGATTCTATCACTTTAGGTTAAAATTTCCATTAATTGAGCATCACATAAGTGGAATCATAGTGGAAGAGGACTTCAGCTACCTCCATTTGACCTCCTTTCTAATTGACTAAGGTCTGCTTTCCAGGTTATTTCTTAATTCAGGCACAAGACCCTGTGGGCACAGCATTCCCTGAGGGGAACTGAAACTAGCCCCTCAAGTTATAAGGACTGATCTGACAAGCACAAGACCTGAGCGTCATTGACCCAAAGACAACGATCAACCTGACTTTTACTGCCCCCTTGCATGTACCCACTGACCTTTTTTCCACGTTTTCTTTATATAAACCTAGAAATATTTTTAGCACTTTGGAGACAGACTTTAGTCGACTGTCTTCCTGGTGTTCATCTCACAGAAATAAATTCCTTTCTTATTTCACCACCACTGGTCTCTCTGCCTTTGGAATCTGTCAGTGCCAAGTAGCCAAACCCCATCTGATTGGAACACCAGTAGCCAGGTGCTCTTGCATCCCCAGGCCCCAGGTACAATAGCATGTACTCTTTTATTTCTGCTTTAATTCCTGAACATATGAGAAACCTATCCTTCTTCTTGTGGTGATCAGTTTGTTTCATTGGGTTGCCACTTAGTATCCTATTGTATGAATGTTTCACATTTCCTCCCAGTCTTTCATGACTGTATATATGTGTATTCTAGTTTGAGGATATTAAGGATAAAGATGTCCATGGGTGCCTGGGTGGCTCAGTCAGTTGAACGGCTGACTCTTGATTATGGTTCAGGTTATGATCCCAGGGTCATGGGATAGAGCCCTGCATAGGAGCATGAAGTCTGCTTGGGATTCCCTCCCTCTTCTCTGCCCCTCTCCCCTGCTTATGCACACACTCTCTCTTTCCCTCTCTCTCGAAAATAAATAATAATACTAATAAAGCTGCCCTGAACATCTTTTATGTGTCTTTTTGTAGGCACATATTTTCATTTTTCTTGGGTAAATACCTAGGACAGGAATTGCTAGATCATACTTTTATGTTTAAATTTATTTGAAACTGCCAAAGAGATTCCTAAATTAAATGCACCATTTTTATTACATCCAGCAATATTTGATATTTCCAATTGTTTCATATTATTTTTTAATTAAAATAATTTTAATGTTTATTTATTTTTGAAAAAGAGGGAGAGAGAATGAGAACAAGCAGGGGAGGGGCAGGGAGAGATGGAGACAGAAGCTGATGAAGCAGGCTCCAAGCTGTCAGCACAGAGCCTGTGCAAAACTTGAACTCATGGACTATGAGATCATGACCTGAGGTGATGTCAGATGGTTAACCAATGAGCCAACCAGGCTCCCCTCCAGTTGTCTCACATTCTTGTCAAACCTTATTGTTGTTAGATTTTGTTTGTTTGTTTTTTAATGTTTGTTTCTTATTTCTGAGAGAGAGAGACAGGCAGACAGGAGGAGGGGATGGCAGTGAGGGAGGGAGACTCTGAATCCGAAGCAGACTCCAGGTTATGAGCTATCAGCACAACCAATGTGGGGCATGAACCCATGAACCTCAAGATCATGACCTGAGCCAAAGTCAGCTGCTTAACTGACTGAGACACCCAAGCGCCCCCATTATTTGTTTGTTTTTAATTTTAGCGTTTTTGGTGTATGTGTATTACTATCTGATTTTCACTTTAGGTTGCATTTCAGAAATAACTAAAGATGTTGAGATTTCCATTGCTTATTAAGCCTTTCGATACCTTCTTTCTGAATTTGCCTATTCAAGTCATTTCCCCATTTTTACTTGGGCTGTTTGTCTTTTTGTTAATTATTTTAACCTTTTTGTTTGTTTCTATTTTGGATATCATGACATTGTTAAATGTGTTTGTTGCAAATAGTGTCTCCTTCCTAGTCTGTGGTTTGCCCTTTTACTTTCCTTTCTGTTCGGTGGTATAACATCTCAATCTTTGTATTTGAGTGTGTTATAAAATATAAATCTATTGCTCAGTTACACTACTTGTTGATATTGACCAGACCACAACATTGTTCCTATGTCCCCGACCTGGCTAGAATGGGTTCAATGGCTTTGATAAATAAGTATTTTCACTTTGGTCTACAGTTTCTTAGCCTCTGCCATTTTTAATCTGTATGAAACATTGCCTAAAGTGGAAAAAGGGAGCGTAATAGAATTCAGTACTTTAGAGGAACCATGGGGACCAGATGTTTGTTCCCTTGTTACAAGTAATTGGAGTTGTAACATCAGTACATTTTATACTGTATGCTATTTCATACTATCCATTCTTTTGCAAGTTCTGATTTTTTTTGAAAAAAGTGACGATCAATGGGTGCCAATTCAAAACACCCACCATATAGAGCTTTTTTTTTTATCCCTAAATTGTTCTCAGATACAAGTCTTAAACTGACACCTTAAATTAAGTTGCTTTTATGGTCTGCTTAAAACCATAGTTTCTAAAATCTCAGAAGAATGATAGGTTATAAGCTCCCTACTAAGAAAAATTGATGAGTCTAAATCCAATGGTAATAAAGCACTCATACACTTTATACTATTAGAAAATGTGATATTCTACCATGTATTTTTTAAATTAAAAAATCTTCTAAACATAAGATTTCTGATTTAAAATTATGTATCTTTGAATTGAGGTAAGAAGAACTGATGGACATTCTTCCTTAGGGAGAATTTGGTAATAATATCCATTCTAGATTCAATTTAAAATGAACACTGACTTCTGATGTCAGTCAAGATCATGTAAGATCAGTATAAACCAGCTTACAACTACTACTCTGAACAAAATACAAAACAAAAAAAAAAACAAAAAACAAAACAACAAAAAAAAACAACTACAAGAAGACTCTGAAAAGTAAATCAAAGCTGGAAGATTTGGAGGGAAAACAAAACTTGAGAACCAATCCAGGAATGGCACAGGAGAAGCTTTCAGAAGAAAATAAGATACAAGTCACTACACAAGGGTCAGACTCACATTTAAGTGGCATAGGGACTGAACATATCCAAAGCAACAAAACAAAGACATGAAGAGAGTGTTGCTTTTGGAAACCCCAAAAGATAACAAGATAGAACTTATGGTCTGAACCTGGCTGGGTTGTTTGACCGCTAAAACAAAAACATTCTTCAGAGGATTTTAAAGGAAACTCAGGATCTAAATAACATAATATTCAAATGTCCAGGATGCAATTAAAAATTACTCAATATACAAAGAATAAGAAAAATATGACCAGTTCACAAGAGAAAAGATAATTAATCACACTGATAAAGGAATGATCTGTGAGGTAAAGTAAAAACACTAAAACAAAGATATAAGTTGTTAGCAGAGAAATAGAAAGTATGAAATAGAACTAAATGAGTATTAGAAAATTTAAAAATTCAGTTAAAGAAATCACTGGATAGCTGAATGGAAATGACAGTAGCATCAATGAACTTAGATATATAAAATAAGATAAATATTGAGATTATATAAATAAAAATTATTTTATCTAAGGAAGTGAGAAAGAAGTGATAAAGATAAATAGAACTCTGGGCACCTGGGTGGCTCAGTCAGTTAAGTGTCCAACTTCAGCTCAGGTCATGATCTCACAGTTCGTGAGTTCAAGCCCCACGTCCGGCTCTGTGCTGACAGCTCATAGCCTGGAGCCTGGTTCAGATTCTGTGTCTCCCTCACTCTCTGCCCCTCCCCCACTCATTCTCTCTCTCTCTCTCTCTCTCTCTCTCTCTCTCTCTCAAAAATAAATATTAAAAAAATTAAATTTAAAAAAGATAAATAGAACCTTATTTCAAATATCAAATCTTAAATAATAGTATATTAGAGACAGAAGTAGTATATTAGAAGTAGAGCACCAGGGGTGCCTGGGTGGCTCAGTTGGTTAAGCATCCACCTTCAGGTCATGGTCTTGTGGTTCATGGGTTCAATCCCAGCGTTGGGCTCTGTGCTGAAAGCCCAGAGCCTGGAGCCTGCTTCAGATTTTGTGTCTCCCTCTCTTTCTGCCCCTCCTCCACCTGCTCTCTCTCTCTCTCTCTGTCTGTGTCTCTTTCTCTCTCTTAAAAATAAACATTAAAATAAGCATTAAGAAAAAAAAAGTATAGAGCACCAAAATGCATGCTGTAAATAAACAACGTACTGCCAAATAACCAATGTGCTTACCTGAGGAAGTCAGAAGAGAAACTAGAAAATACTTTTTTTTTTAATTTTTTTTAACGTTTATTTATTTTTGAGACAGAGAGAGACAGAGCATGAACGGGGGAGGGTCAGAGAGAGGGAGACACAGAATCCGAAACAGGCTCCAAGCTCTTAGGGGTCAGCACAGAGCCTGACATGGGGCTCAAACTCACGGATCGAGAGATCACGGCCTGAGGCAAAGTCGGACGCTTAACTGACTGAGCCACCCAGGCGCCCCTAGAAAATACTTTGAGGTGAGTGAAAACAGGATACAACATACTTAAATGTAAGGGTACTGCAAAAGCAGCGCTTAGAGAAAAAATTTCTAACTGTTAAGTCTTACACTAAAAAATAAAAGATGTCTAATCAATAATATTACCTTACACCTTAAGAAACTGGAAAAAAGAAGAGAGCAAATTAAGCCCATAATCAGCAGAAGAAAGGACATTTTAGAGCCTAATGTGGAAATAAACGAAATAGATGATAGCAAAATAATGGAGAAATCAGTCACACCAAGAGCTGGTTCTTTGAAAGATCAATAAAATGGCAAACCCTTATTTAGACAGATCAAGAAAAAAAGAAATGACTCAGTGCAATGTAAGTGCCTGACATTAAGTTTTGATTGCCAAGATACCCATTTCAAAGACATCCATCTCATATAAACATATTGCCAGTTGTATGACAGAGCTACTAGTAAAACAACTAGATAAGAAACCAGGCTGCCTCACCTACGAGGTCCCCTTTTAGAATGCCCTGGATAAGCTTAGTAAGTGACCCTTTGAGTAACCTTGCTTTTTCCTTCCTGTCTTAATTCCTGCATTTAATTTTATGTTTTAAATTCACCAATAGGAGTGTATCGGGGAAACCCCAGGCGCCCCACCCTCTACTTTCTACCCATGGGGGCACTGCCAGCCTCTCTTTACACAGACGTCTCTGTGTGGCCCTCAGGCTTGCCCTGTAACCTCCAGGAGTTGTGAGAAATAAACCCTTTTCTTTCAGAGTCCCCTGATGGTTTTTGCTGAAGTGTATCTTGCAGTCAAAAAGAACCACAAGGGCCGGCCCAAACACAATATTGGCTGTGGTGAGGGAAATGTCTGTGGGGGCTCACCATAAGTATTATGGGTCCAGGGGAGTTCCTCAGGCAGTTTTAGCTGATAACATCACTATGAATAAGCTAAGCCCAAATAACACCCACTTTACATAAATAAGGAATTAAATATTTGGAATCAATTCTGAAATTACAGGTAAAAAGAAGGAATGTAAGGGGATACTATAAACAATGATATGCTAAAAATTAGACAAAATTGTTAGATTTCTAAAACGTCATACGTTTCCAAGACTCACGATTCAAGAATATATCATATAGCTGAATAGTCTCATAGGAAGTAAAGTGATTTAATTAATAATAATAATTTTAAAAAACCGAATGAAAACCAACAATAGATGGCTTCACTGGTGACTATTAACAAGTATTTATTTACTTATTTATTTCAATGTTTATTTTTGAAAGAGAGAGAATATGCACACGCGAGTGCCTGAGCGGGGGAGGGCAAAGAAAGGGAGACACAGAATCCGAAGCAGGCTCCAGGCTCTGAGCTGTCAGCAGAGGCCAAACCGGGGCTTGAATCCACGAACCGTGAGATCACGACCTGAGCTGAAGTTGAACACTTAACCAACTGAGCCACCCAGGAGCCCCTACCAAATATACAAAGAAAAATTAAGAGCAGTCCTTCACAAACTCTTTCAGAAAATAGAAGATGAGGGAACATTTCTTCACTCATCCTATGAAGATAGACTTATCCTGACACCAAAACTAGATGAACATTATAAGAAAATAAGTAGGTAAATATGTAAATAAAGTTTATATAAAACTATCTTTTTTGAATATAGATGCAAGAAAAATCCTCAAAACATCACTTTGTAAAATGAGATGCTATATCAATTATCCATATGAAAAATAATGAAATCTATGGTTCACATCAAACACAAAAATCAGTTCCAAGGAGTTAAAGATCTAAATGTGAAAAGTATGATGGCTAGATAGGGAAATATCATCACAAATTTGCATTAGAAGAATGGTCAACAGGACCAAAAATTACTATCATAGTTATTAGCATTACTAGTTAATACGTTATACTCTGGGGCTCCTGACTGGCTCAGGCAGGAGAGACTCTCGACCTCAGGGTTGTGGGTACGAGTCCCGCATTGGTGTAGTGATTGCTTAAAGATAACATCTTAAAAAGAAAATTGTACTCTGATACCCCTGGAGTACTCTTGCTCTTCAAAGACACTATTAAGAAAGTAAGAAGGAAAACCATGGTATGCATAAAGATTATTTGTAACAAAAACTGACAAAAGCATTATATCCTGAATACATAAATGATTCTTAGTAAATGCCTGTATCAGCCAGACCCTATGGGAGTACATGGAGAAAAGAAATAAGTAAATGTAGTCCAAATATTCACAGAACTTAATTCAACCTGAATGATGAACAAACCATCTATCACATCAATTAGAAAATTGTTCATTATTAGTAGAAATTAAAAGGAGCTGGACCTTACCTGAATCCAAGAATCTTTATTTCCTTGAAATCTTCTGTTCAGTTTCTTTAACTTTGTTTTGGAGCTCTTCTTTGCCAATGTGTGAATCATAACATTATTTATGCTTATTATGCTCAATAACTTTATTATGCTTTATTATGTTATAACTTTATTATGCTTTATGCTCAATAAATGTTTATTGAGTATCTTCTGTATGCCAACACTGTGCTAGGAAATTGAGGGATGTAATGACTAAAAGAAACTGAATCTTTTTTCTATAAAGAACCTACTTTCCATAAACATATTCATGCATGTATGCATGTGACATTTTTAAAAATTAAAAAAATTCCATGACAAAAATGAAATACTATAATGTATTGTTTTGATAACCTCAATAACTGGTACTTTTGGATTCCCATTCCCCTGCCAATCCACATTTTCTTTCCTTTCAGCCAATCTCTGAATTTGGACCAGGTATTCACCCTAACCACAGGAGTCTCTAAATATTGACATTATCCCAATCTGAAGGTCAAGTCCCTATAAGTCTACTCTAATGAGTATAGTACTTTTAATTCTATTTTTCTTGTCAGTGAATGACATAGCCTCCTGACATAATTTTCTCATGGTGGGGGTGATCACAGAAGTTTACAAGTTTACTAGGAGCTTTGGGAAAATATTTTTGTTTACTGGTTCGCTTGTGTTTTTGCTTATAAAATGATACACACATAGGATAATGCCTTTTTTATGTTTGTGCACGTAATATTTGCATGAGACAAAAGTGGGCGACTTTCTGGGGAGAGAGCTGAGGGCAAAATTAGCACATTGAGAGAAGATGGTGACAATGAAAAGAATCAGGGGTACTAAGAATGCTATTGAGCAGCTACGTTTATCAATTCAAAAATAGTCTGGAATCAAGGTTTCTTTCTATGAGAAATATTTTTTTTTTCTTTATGGCAGTGTTTATGCCAGTTCGGTTGAGGTTTTACAATATTTTCTTCCAGAAGCGTGCAGAATGATACAGATTCCAATAAAAAATACCATCAAATTCTATTTTATTAGATAGCACTAATTCCTCTGGAAATAGAAAGCTCCTCTGCAAGTATAAACTTTCAGATAAACTAATTGTTTTTGAAATATAGAATTCTGATGGAAAACAAAAGCAAATATTAAAATAATTTATAAAATTATAGAAAAATAGCATAGGATGATTCTGTCAAACTTGATATAGAAGAAATTTCATATGATAAATCAAAATTAGTCTGTACAGTTGATCTCAAAATTAAAGATATGATTTAAAGCAAAAGAAGGGTACTATTTATCAATGAGGAAATAGTTTTCCATAATATAGGATTAAAATCTTTGGTAGATAGTTAAGAAAAAATTAGTTCAGAACTATGCCCCCTCATATACAAGAAGCTAAAATCTAGATAGACTAGAGTTCATTGTTTTAAAAAGTTGAAGAAGTACTTAGAAGAAAATAGAGGTTGATATTATCAGATATTTGAACATATGTTCAATATGTCCAAATATCAGATATTTGAACATATGTTAAAATATAAGCCAGGAAACAGCAGGAATAATGGGAGTGAAAGGGAAAATCTAGGTATGTAAAGAATTTAACCTGGAAATGTGTGGTGCATCAACTTCCATGAGTCATTTAGGAGGGGTGAAGATAGTACTAAAATACCAAGGCTGTGCTGGAAAGAAAAAAGTGTCAAAATATTAATATTTTATTAAAATTTTAAAATTGTATGAAATATTTTTAAAAGACAAACAGAGACATGTATTTGCAATGTATTTAATATATCAAATACTTCAACACTGCAAAAAGTCATTATATAAATCAAGATGTACAACATATCCTTTACCCAGAAACTTCCTTTGGGCCCCTTTCTAGTCAATATGCCAATTAAGATCCCAATAAGGAAGTAAAGCTCATGATCACCAATTAAATTATTGTATTTCAAACAAGAGGGTGTCTTAAATGCATTAGAAAATATTATAAAGCTAAATGGAAATATGGATGTCCATTTTTTGTTAATTTTGAGTAAGCACTTGGTATTCACTGAAAAGAACTGAAAGTGAAATATACACATGCATACACAAACATGTAATTTTGGAATTTGTTGTGGAAGTATTATGTTCAATCTGTCATAGCTGCTAACTTGGGAAATGAACGGGTAAGCCCTGGCATGTTGCTGCAGCCAATTTCTCCATCCGGGGGAATCCTGAGGGGCTGGACAAATCAAAAGCAGAGAGCTCCTGGCTGGAGTTGCCAATGCTATTGCCAAACAAATTCCGATAAACTCACAGCAAGAGAAACCAGTAATTCAAGACATAAGCGTTTGGAAAAGAGAGAGGGAAAAATTCATTTCGGGTACCAGCAGCTGGGGGAGGTGGCAAGCTCAGGACTTACCTTTCCACTGACACCAACAGCACCTAGGGATTTTATGAGCAGAGATTGGGGAGGAGAGTACATGCAAGAGAGCAAGCAGAGAGCACGTGATGATGGAGGGAGGTTGGTATGTGGTCAGCTGGTGATCATGAGCAGGGAGGAGGTATGGGATGTGGTCTTCCAGAAGTTTCATTGCTTTCAGGATTTTTCTGGTCCAGTTTGGGATAGTAGTCATTGCAAAATACCTTTATCAATGCCTCAAGAAGGCATAGTAAGAAATAAGCACAATGTGTTTTAGTTACAGCCTGAGTTAAATAGTCTTGTCTATTTTTGGTTTTAACTGTTGCAGTCTATAGTTGAGCAAGAAGGCTCACTAACATAAGATTTATAGGATTGTAGATTGGTCATTACTTTTTTTCCTTCCTTCCTTCCTTCTTCCTTCTCTCCCACGCCCCTTCTTTTTTTTCCTAACTTTCAAATATCTTGTTATATTGTTTTTTAATATGCATGATGATTCCAAACATGACAGGTACACATCCCATCAATACTATGTAACACATAGTTCCCTATATAAAAATTGAAAGAGGAAACATATTTATATTCATCATATACTAGCTTCATTACAGCAAAAGGTCAATGATGATTTTTAAATGTTTTCTTTGAAGACTTAAAACAATGCTTAAAATGTTTAATGAAATAATTTCAAACTTTCCACAATAATTTTCCACTTTAATTTACGTAGCTTGACATGTCTGTATGAATGAGAATTTGTGGTTAGGACAAAGGCACGAAAGTTCCTCTAAATTTGTACTAATATTTACATGGAGGGAAATGTCACCAAACTACCACACGGATCCCTCTGCTAGTACAGTCCTCTTTTATTTAAACTGTTCCTCTGTCAGGATAATTGATGAGGAATCATTTGAATATATAACATAAATGCCTATGTGAAACATTTTTAAACTGAGTTTAGGCCTTTAATCTGTGAATTCATTACTTTATCATCACAACACAAGTACTCTCCTCAGGGTATTTTTGGATCAACTTTTATTCTCACCTACCCATTCCCTGTGAAATGGTAAAAATTTGCAAATTCTCATTGTAGTATACACGGAAACTGTGATCTACCTAAAGGAAGTTGAGCTGGGCAAATATTCAATTGAGTTTATGGGCAATATTTATGAGCTTCGTAAATCACTTTATGTGAAAAGAAATTATCACTAGCTGTCCTATTACAGAAATATTCATGCAAATAGACCAATTTGACCTTAATAATGGGAATTTCCATGATTTTATTTATTGCTTAAGGTCATTGGTGTGAGTTTCTTAACTGTTTTTTTCCCCAGAAAAACTAATTGACAATATATTTATTATGATATTATAGCTTCTTAGGTACCATTCCTGAGAGAAGATGGAGATTGTATTCTACTATACTTATGCAGATTGTGTTTATTTTTTCTTTTATTTGGTATAAGCAATAAAGTATCATATACTTTATTATATCATTATATATATATATGGAGATTGTATTCTACTATACTTATGCAGATTGTGTTTATTTTTTCTTTTATTTGGTATAAACAATAAAGTATCATATACTTTATTATATCATTATATATATGATATATATTATATCATTATATCATTATATTATATCAATGATATACTTTGTTATATCATTTCTTCTTAGTGTTCAAAATCAATGCAGTTCAACAATACCTCATATTAAATGGGAAGAATTAAAGCAGGTGGATGGATATTGGTTTTTATTAAATTAATACTTTGAGGTAGAAATTATATAATGTCAATCTCCAGGATTTAAAGTATCCACTTCAATGAATAATTCTGATTAGCGTATGCATCCATAATATTATCATATAAATCAGGATATATTCATCCCCATTACCCAGAAACTTGCATCATGTCTCTTTCTAGGCAATGTACCCCATCTCCTGCCCCAACCATTACTAGGGAACTTTTTTTTTTAATTTTAACATCCTAGATAAGATTATTATTGCTTGTTCTTATGTAGAACCATGGTGAACATTCTCACTTGGAAACTTTTTTCTTGCTGTCAACATAATGTCTGCGAGATCAAAGCCTGATGTATGCTTATGTCAATATTTTGTCTCCTTTTTTGTTGCTGAGTAGTATTCAGTTGTATGAATGTGAAGCAGTCTGTTTGTCCATTCTCCTCTTGATAGATACTGGTTCTTTTGCATAGGGCTGTTGGAACTTAACAGTATTCTGTGGGGAGAAAAGTAGGACAAGGGGAATACCTAGGGTTGAAATTCATAGGCATTTGAGTTGTTTCCAGTTTAGTCTCTTAAGAATAAAGTTTCTATGAACATTTTTGAACTAGTATTTTGTAGACATGACTGTTTTCTTGTTGTTGTTGATATCTTGGTAAATACTTCAGAGTGGAATTGTTCATCATAGTATAAGTATATGCTTAATTTTGTAAGAAACTGCCAAACAATTATCTAAACAACCATAACATTATACACTCTTGCCAGCAAGGCAACAGAATTCCAGTTGCTCCACAACTGCACAAATATTTGCCTGTAATAATTTTAATTTTAACAATTGTAGTGGATGTGTGATAGTGTTTAATTTCCATTTTTCTGAAGACTAAAAGTATTTTGGTCATGTTTTCATATGATCACAGTTATCCCAGTATCTTCTGTGCAGTATCTAAGTCTTTTGTTTCATGTTTAATTATAAAGAATTTTTATTCTATTGTTAAAATATTTTGTAAATGTCAATTAGGCAAATTGAAAGTGTTCCTTCAATCTTCCAAAACCTTTCCAAGGGTCTGTTTAATTTCTCTATCAATTATAGAAAGAGGAATGGTAAAATTTTGGACTATAAATACAGATTTATGATATATTTCCACATTTCTGTCAAATTTGAAGCTATATTACATATTGCATATATATTTAGGATTTTCACATCATCTTGATGAATTGAAACGTTTTTTAAAAAAATTCTAAAATGCCCCTAGTATTCGGGTATTCAGAGAATGCCTCTTTTCTTGAAGTCTCCTTTTTTGGTTTGAATATACCACTTCATATTTCTTTGTGTTAATGTTTTCTTAAAATATTTTTTCCTGTTTTTTTTTTCTTTTTAACTTTTAACATAAATATGAGTTTAACATGTAAATGTTTTAAACAGCAGATTTGGGGGCCTTGCTCTTTTATACAATTTGATGGTCTCTTCCTTTTTTCTTTTTTCTAAAAAATTTAAGCAATCCATATTTAGTCAATTATTGAAAATAGTGGATTTAACTAATGTTCTCAATATTTGTTTTATAATTGTCCCATCTATTGTGTTTTTCTCTCTCTGCAGTTTTTAGTATTAAAGTGTACTTTCTTTGTTGTTTATTTTTTCCTTTTTAAATTTCATTTTATCTTCACTAATATTTTTAACTATAGATCTGTGTTTAAACTCTTAAATATTGTGATAGGATTATAATATACATTTTCATATTATCACAGATACCTGTTACTTAATACCACTTTGTGTATAACATAAGAATATTGCAACAGTATGCTCCTATTTACTCTTTTGTTCTTTATGTAATGTTGTTTGTTTCAATCTATATGAGTTCTGTGTTCCATAAGATATTGTTACTTTTGCTTTGCATGCTCATTGTTCCTTAAAGAAATTGGAAAAAAGTTGGAAATATTTTTTGTAATTTTCCATATAGTCCCCATTTATAATGCTTTTCATTCCTTCCTAGATAAAGTTAACGTGTGGTATTATTTCCTTAGCATAAAGAAAAAAATTAAAGCTATTTTTGCATTATGAATCTGCTGGTGACAAATTCACTTTTAATTTATGATTCATTTATTTTATTTACTACTGTAGGATGTTTTATTAGCAATAGGCTAATAGGTTATTGTTGTTTTCCTTTCAGTATTTAAACTTAAACATTTAATTTTATTATCCTCTGACTTCTGTTATCTTCTGGCTAACATTATTCTTAATATTTTTTTATTATTGCACGCAAAACAAGTCACAGGGCAATATCACATTCATGAGGTAGAAAAATAGACTCCTCTTAGTAAGAAATACTTTAAAATAGTGTGGCCATGATTTCCAACCTAAAACAGTCTACACCCTGGACACAATTTTTATAGTAGTCCTATGCACAAGTGTGCTCACTGTCTTCTACAAAAGTTTTATCATAATACTACATGAAGCATGATTAGGGTTCAGTATCTTGTTATATAAAACACTTCCAAAAGTGGATGAGGCAACTCACATCTTGTTCAAGATTTGCAGTTTCTCAGTAAGCCTCATAACTTAGAGCCTATGAAATAAAAAGACCACCACACTCTAAAATCACAAGAGTGAGGAGGGACAAGATAATAGCAAGAGCCACTTTCATTTAACAGAGACAAGAATGAGAGCACATAGTAGTCATTATTTCTCAGCAGATTTGAAATTTGACCAGACATCTTTCTCCAGAGCTCAGGGAATAAAGAAGAGGCCTTACTAGTACCCAATTTGGCAACGTGGGATTGTCCATCTTCTTTGCTCTTGGATCATCATCCGAGTCATCTGTCCTTCCTTTCCATGAACTATGTTTCATGTTTGCAGCTGGGAAGATTTATCAGCCTGATTCCTGCTTGTAGGTATTTAGTGTATTTTGGCAAAATTTCCTGTTTGTTTGAAGTGAATATATGTTGCAGTTTGGGATGAAATGTGGTCAAGTTTTAATTGTATTGTTCAAAATGTTTACACACTCACTAATTTCACATTTGAGTTGTGTGTGTGTGTGTGTGTGTGTGTGTGTGTGTCTGCATGTATTCCAGCAATTACTTAACAAGGTAACTTTCACATAAAAAGACATTTTCAAATTACTTTAAAATCTCTAATTATAGTTGAAGTTCTATCTATATTTTATGTTAGTTTCCTCAAAATTTTGCTCCAGAAATATGTAGACTGTGTTACTAGGTAATTAGTTTTATGAAGTATATTTAGTGTTAAACTGGTTGTTTTATAGTTAGTAAATGCCCCTACTCATCTTTACTAGTATTTCTTGTCTGAAATATAGACTTTACATAACATCAATGATTCTTTTAGTTTAGATTTTTAGATTCTTTTTAGTGAGAATTTAACTAGAATCCTATTTCCTTCCTTTTTGTTAACATTTGTCCACTTTTCTTGTGAGTAGCATAGTTTTATAGAATCAATATTGGGGTATTTGTGTGGTCAGTGAGTTAAGCAACTTTGGTTCAGATCATGATCTCACGGCTTGTGAGTTCAAGCCCCATGTCGGGCTCTTTGCTGACAGCTCAGAGCCTGGAACCGACTTCAGATTGTGTCTCCCTCTCTCTCTGCCCCTCCCCCACTTGCACTCTGTCTCTCTCTCTCTCTCTCTCTCAAAAAATAAACATTAAGGGGGCACCTGGGTGGCTCAGTCGGTTAAGTATATGACTTCAGCTCAGGTTATGATCTCACAGTCCGTGAGTTCGAGCCCCACGTCAGGCTCTGTGCTGACAGCTCAGAGCCTGGAGCCTGTTTCAGATTCTATGTCTCCTCTCTCTCTGCCCCTCCCCTGCTCACGTTTTGTCTGTCTCTGTCTCTCAAATAAATGTTTAAAAATTTTTTATTTGATAAACATTAAGGAAAGCAATCAAATCAAATCAAATCAAATCAATTCTGACATTCTCTCAATTATAACTGGAATATTATTTTCTGTACGTTGAATAAAACTACTGATATGTGGGTTTAATAATTCCAGCTTACTAATATTTTTATGTTTATTTCTTCATTGAACTCCTTTTTTCTTCTTCTCTTATTAACCTGTGTTATATATTTTTTTCCTTTCACTAGTTCATTGCTATTCATGCTTTTATTATTTGTTTTATGGTTACTCTAGAAATTTTTTATTTATATCCAGTGAAAAATACATGTCATTGCTTTTTTGTTATTTTTGCCACTTCCTAGGCAATGCAAAAATGGATTCTACTTCATCTCCTTTTCCCTCTCACCTTCTGTAAAATAATTGTCATGTTTTTCAAATCTGCATATACTTTTTATCTCACCATATTATCATTATTGCCTGACAAAACCAATAATCATTTCAGGTTACAAGCATGCTCTTTCTTTCTTTCTGAACTCCCATGCTTTCATATAGCATAATTATCATTCTGACTGAATAGACTCTTGTCTACTTTCTTATAGTGCATATATGCTGATGTTAAATTCTCTCATTATTGTAAAGAAATGTACATTAATTTTTTTAACCTTTTTTTACTGGATGTTATTTTTACTGGGTATAGAATTCCACATTGACAGTAGTTTTTTTTCCTCCTTTAAAGGATTGCTTTATGCTCTTATTATTAATATCCTTTCTATTCAGAGGTTAGTTCTCAGGCTTATTGTTGGGTCTTTGAAATGGATATATATAGATATGAAAATAACATATAGAATATATATTTCTTTTCATATACATTTACTGTGATATGTAGTTTTCCTCATGTTTTCCCTTTTTTTGTTGTTAAAAATCAGTTTTGGAAAGTTTGTTTGCTAGTAATATATCAAATATTAATGTGTCAGCCTTTTTCTCCTGTCCTATTGGAACTCTAGTTGTAATAATATCCAAATTTTGCATTATTCCACACATGTCTACAATTTATTAATTCATTTTTATCTATTACTCTTTGATTCAATCTGGAAATTTATTCTTATGTTTTCTGGTTTACTAATATTTGTTTTACTATATTCATTCTTCCGTTAATTTTTTTTTTTATTTTTGGTTAATTCTAGCATTTCATTCCTTTTTTTAAAATTCTGATTTTCTAGCAAAATTCATTATTTTATAAAAATATATTTTCTTAACATATTAGCCATAGTGGTTTTATTTTTTGTCCAATAAGTTGGATTACTTATATGTAGATCTGTTTCTATCATCTTTTCTTTATGTCTAACCATTTGGTTCAATGTTCTGGTAAATCTAGTAATTTGTTTTTTATTTAATGTAAGACTTGTGTCAAGTCATCTTCCTTCAGAGAAGATTTAATTCCTTTGACGGATGGGTGCAAAAGTAAGGGAAGATTACCTTGAGGGTATTACTAATTTTTCTTTACTTTTACGGCATTTTCAATTACCTCAGACATCTCAGTTGAAAGACTGAAGTGTTACTGGGGCTCTTTGGACTTGCAGGATTGAATTTGCAGGATTTGCTGTCCTCTTAGTATTGTATGAATGCTGGAATCTATACTTGATGTTATATCTGGTTAGCAAATACTATTGAAGCCACTTTTAGGCAATAAGCTTGAGCAGTGGAAACCTGAGTAAGGTAAAATGGCCCACAGTGACCACTCAGGCTGAATGCAAACAGGTTCACTTAATGTGACCCACCTTGATATATCCATACTCTAACTGACCAATTACAAGGAAGAACAGTTCATAAGATTACCAAAAAAAAAAAAAAAAAAAGGGAAAATTACATAAGTTCCCATACTCCTTCACTCTGCCCTATAACTGTAACCCCTCACCACCACCTCATTGCAGGAAGTCTCTGCTTTGTTGTCCTGTCTGCCACCTCTGTCCAGTGTATTCAATAAACTTCATTCTCCTTTGTTCTGACTCTGGTGATTTATTTCATCACCCACACCACTGGCTTCCATCCAACTGGGTTGCCCCATATTTGGGTGTCCCCATCCGATCAGGAGACATATCACAAATATGTTAATTTTCTTGGAGATTTGGCCATTTATGTGCAGCATATTATCTTCCATATATTTCAAAGAAAAATCTACTGCAGAACATTGAGTTCACTTCTCAGTGACCATTTTTTTCTCTCGAATTCTTGTCTCTGGAATATTTGCTGCCTTTAAAGACTCAAACTCCATTTCTTTTTCCTCCCAAGTTTAATGAAACTACAGGAAATATCAAGTAGATTTTTTTTCTGTTAGGTTTCTATGTCCCTAGTTGTGAATTAGCAAATACTCTGAGGACAAAATGCTGTAGAGAAGTTTCGCTTGGATGAGGATATTTCCCTTATCACCAAGATCTTTGCCCCTTAAGTCCCAACTGCCCCTTAAGTTTTAGAAAATTTGATAATTTTCAAAACTTTTTAAAATTTAATTTAATTTGATTTAAAAAAATTTTTTTCCAACTTTATAGATGTTCCTGGGGGGAGATGAGTCTGAAACCAGTGATGGAGTTCTATATACAGAGTACTGCATATGGAGTACAGCCAGAGGGAACAGACTCAATACATTCTTATATATTGAACAAATTTAAAAAAATGTATTTTTACTACTAAAACCAACTAAAAAATTATACAAGTTTCTGTGCTATATTTACATGTTTCTTTTTGCTACAGAATGCATACTTTAGAATACATAACCTTATTTCCTTATATTTATGGTAATCTTATCTAAATTTTTTGCTGCATAACTTATTGAAAACAGAGAAAAAAATAATATAACCATACAGTCCCAGATTCTAAGAAGCTTACACTCTCCAAACAGTCAATTCAATATGTGATTTATACTCTTTTGATATGTTCTTTTTAAAATGATAACTAGATAATAATTATTTACATGCATATATTTATATCCTCTCAAAGAAAACTGGAAAGGAGATGACCATTTATTTTTTTGAAGTATCTTAAAGCAGTCTTCCATAAATATATATTATTTATGTCTATGGAAAGTTAATTCTATTCTTAAATGGACTTTTGGATTATCTGTAATTGTGTGTGTGTGTGTGTGTGTGTGTGTGTGTGTGTGTGTGTGTAAGCGGTTTACATTGGATGGGATTAGAAAGGTCTGGATTTACATTTCTATGAATTTTCTCCAATTTATTATAAATAAAATATGTCAGGAAAATGTACTAGGTGAACAAAAGAATTGTAGAAGCTAATGATAAGTATATAGATTTAAAAATATATATTGCCATATTATTCTTGCCCCTGAACTCAACGAAATATTTTGGATGCAGTTTATGGGAGAAAATTAGTTCTTACATCTGATATTAGATGCAATAGTTATGGAAATTTCCTCCCTGGATAGCTCCTTTCTCATTCAGCACCAAATTACCATTATCATAACAGCTGTGTCAGCTAGCCAGAGTTCTTCTTAAAGCAAATGGGAGTTATGCAATCTTTCACTCACTGTCATGCAAGATAAAGTACAATCTCATAATAATGCTGGAGTTCTACATAAAAACCAATTACATAGCAGTGGCCCATCTATTGATGAAGATTGTATTAAAACTTAGCAAGAACTAGTCAAGCTTTACATTTCCAGGTTCGAATAAATGTGAACAACATGATGCAAATTAAGAAGTATATTTATATAGCATGGAAAGGCAAAGTGTGCTGCACTAGAGGAATATTTTAGAAGCATTGAAAAAAATGTTATATAAAAATGGTGAGCTAATTAAAATTAGGAATATGGTGCAAAAACATGCATAATACAAAACAGGTCATATGTGCTTATCAATATTATTTAAAATTGTTGATTACAAAGTGGTCAGATATATACATAATTATAATAGCTTGCAAATAAGTCCATATTTATCAGTTCACTTAGTCTTCAGATAGAAAAGACAGACTAATATAATTTTCCAAACCCTCAATATGATTTATACCAATTTAAAATCATAATATGATATTGGCACATATTCATGATTCATGAAAATAAGTAATTTCATATGTTGGTCTTCATGTTGAATGAATGAAAATGTTTTAGATATTTGCAAGATCTCCTAAGTATTAGGAATTTTAACTTTTTGCTTTTTTCATATGTTGCAAATAGGATTTTTTTCTAATTTTGTATTTTTTTTAATATTTATGGATAATGAATCATTTTAAAGGAAAAAAATGTGGAGTTTTCACTTGAAGTTTGGCAACATAAGTATCCTGCTTAACGATCCTGCTTAAAATTTGTTTATATGTAGAGATGAGCTTTCAGTTATATTCAAATTAATTAGATGACAAAAACAAAGAAAAAAATAGGTATTTGAATAGAGAGAAATGCCTTGCAGACATCTATAATCCTGGTGATTTGGGCTTGGTTTTCAATACGTATGTTTCACAGACAAAGCTCAGGACTTGTTCTAGTGGAAGATCCAAAGAATACCCTCAAATAATGCTGAACTGCAAAGAACTATAGTTCTTACGAGTCAACTAGAAATAAATTCATTCCTCAAAGAGACAGCAAAGAAAATTGTCTGTTTAAAAACTTGATACTAAGAGGTGCCTGGGTGGCTCAGTCAGTTAAGCGTCCAACTTCAGCTCAGGTCATGATCTCGTGGTTCATGGGTTCAAGCCCCACATCGGGCTCTGTGCTGAAAGTTCAGAGCCTGGAGCCTGCTTCAGCTTCTGTCTCTCTGTCTCTCAAAAATAAATAAACATTAAAAAAAATAAAAACTTGATACTGAGCTTAAATTGAAAAAAATGTCTTCACAAAATTTGTAAAATTGATAAAAATGGCAGTTTCCTGTGACATCTACTTAAACTTTAAATTTATTGTAGATAAAATTGTGTATTTTGTTAATTATATACCTTAAAAATTTTAATACAGTACTTTCTCCAATTTTTTTTAATTTTTTTTAATTTTTTTTATTTTTTTAGTGTATGGCTATTATCTTTGCTTGGTTTCTTAGAAACCCTTTCCCCACTCCAGAGAAAGATTAATGTTTGCATTTTAAAGTGTGATTCTCATTTCTTTTTATATTTACTTTTTTAATCCACTGGAATACCGATTGAAATTTGGCATGAGAAAAGAGCTGAGCTTTGTTTTTCCACAATTATTTTTTTTATCTTTTTTTAAATTTTTTAAATGTTTATTTTTGAGACAGAGAGAGACAGAGCACGAACCGGGGAGGGTCAGAGAGAGAGGGAGACACAGAATCTGAAGCAGGCTGCAGGCTCTGAGCTGTCAGCACAGAGCCGGACGTGGGGCTCGAATTCACGGACCGTGAGATCATGACCTGAGCTGAAGTCGGACGCTTAACCGACTGAGCCACCCAGGCGCCCCACCACAATTATTTTTTATAGATTACAATGCTTTCATATGGTATGAAAATTTACACACGTGGGTAAGTTAAAGGAGTATTGCCAAGCAAATATTTAGTGTTCTCTCTAATTGGTTCTATTTTTGGAAATGTTATCAATAAGTAGTTTTTGCAGTTATAGCTGATATCCTATTTTTTTTTTACCTAGAATTTGGAATTTTACAGCAAAACATTTATTTGTCTATTTACTTATTGTATCCTGATATGATACGGTACCATACTTTTTATTTCTTGGTTTATTTGTTGTTTTTTTGTTTTGTTTTGTTTTGTTTTGTTTTGTTGGAGGGTAAAATAAATATACCTCTGGTTCTTTTTTTAAAAGGTATTTAATGCTAGACTGTTAACACATAGTTTTGTGGTAGAGTCTTCTCCCTAACGAATGTGGTAAGAAAAGACTTCAAGATAAGGGAAGGAAACCTGGCTGTGTGCATGTGACATCCCTCACGACCCTGTGACATGAGACCACACAATCAGACTGTATGTCTATAGGTTACCCTTATGTGGGAGAGAAAGAAGTAGAAAATGTATAAAAGACTACACCATGCAGCATTTGGGGGGTACGAATCCAACTGAGCCCGTGCTAGCACGAATGAAGTTGCTTCCTGGAAAGAAAAGCCTTGGTGTCATGACTCTCTGTGAGAAACCTGCTGTAGTTTTATTACTGTTTTATTATATTTAGTTTGTATTTAGCAATATAAAATAATTTATTGCTGTTTTGTTTTTCTATATTTCTCCATTTTTGATGATAATGCCATGATGCTTTTTTTCTTTTTGCTGATATATAATTGATCATCATTTCTACTTATTTTTGTATGTTGCTGTTTTATTCTTTGGTAGACAAAGTGTAGTTGATTTATTTTATTATTATTATTTATCCAGTCTATAGATCTTGTATATGGACATTTTGTTTCATTACTTTTCTTCTATTAATGTTTCATTGTTGTTTTCCTTGGTTTCATATCTTACAATCACCAAAATCATGTGTAATTTATCTTAAAAAATACATATAGGGGCACCAGGGTGGTTCAGTCATTTAAGCACCCTACTCTTAATCTCAGTTCAATCTTGACCTCAGGGCCATGAGTTCAAGCCCCACATTGGGCTCCATACTGTGCATGAAGTTGCTTAAAAAAATACATATAATATAGTCTAGATTAGAAGATGTGCAGGCACCTTAAGGAAAATGTGACTATTTTCAATGTAATAGTTCAGTGACTATTATTTGAATATTTGTAAGTTACCTAAAGACACATTATTTTTACATTTTAACTTAGATTATAGCTAGCTCATTAACTGTAAAATATTTAATACCTCTTTTAATTTTATTTACATGTAAAATATCTCTTATAATATTCTGGTGGGCAACTAAGGGACATGAGTATTTTTCATGACAGTAATACTCATTCCATGGCTGAATAATTATCAATTTTCAGGGAGGAAGACCTCCTCTGCCATGTGGAGGATGTAACTCCATTGAGGAAATAACTTTACTTTTTTTATTTTTATTTTTTTATTTATTTTGAGAGAGAGAGAGAGAGCATGCACAAGCTGGGGAGGGGCTGAGAGACAGGGAGAGGGAGAATCCCAAGCAGGCTCCATATTGTCAGAATGGAGCCCCTTGTGGGACTTGAACTATTGAACCATGAAATATGACCTGAGCTCAGGAACCATGAGATCATGATCAAGAGTAAGATGCTTAACCAACTGAGCCACCCACGTGCCCCTGCCCTATGGTTTTTCTAGTTGAACTTAGAATCAAATTAACATAAGATAGATTAACAGGAGGAAAATCAAATTTAATAGGCATGTACAGGGAGTCTACACAGACATGAAATTCTAAAACCAAGGAGGCACCAGGAAGTTTATAAAAGCTAAGGCACAAAGCGTAGGGTCTAGGGCACAAAGGGGAGAAAACTCATTAACAAAAAGGTAAAAAGGGATATTTGGAGCAAGACAAGTTGGCTCTATTAGGCAGATAAGTTAATTGGTAAAGAGGAGGTCTATTAACAGCTCTCTTTCTGTTGCTGGCTCTTTCCAATGTAAATTTAGACCCTTATGAGTAAGTCAGAGAGCTTTTCCCTGCATCTTCTGGGTTTTTATTACTTTTAATTTGAAATAATATTTATGCCAAAGTGGCACATTTTGGGGTATCTCATCCTGCACCCATTCACAATCAAATGAGGATCTATTTTGCACTTAGTAAGTTGTTCCCATAGTGCACAAAAACACTGTTCATATTGAGAGAGGTAAAACTCATAGATTATATCCTTCAATGTATTACAAAATTAATGAGAAAAAAACTTATATAAAGCTATTGGTGTTTAAAACCAAACTCTAAATAGATTAAATGCTTTTGTATTAGGGTTGGGGATACAGACTAGAAATTATGTTACATTTCAAAGAAGACAGGACACAACCATGAGGAGAGACTTCACCTCAGTAAGGTTTATGAAATACCTGCTAAACTCAAAGAATGGGTGTAGAGTAGGTGCTCTTTTTGTAACACCTTTGAGTTATTTAGTACACTCTTTTTTTTTTTTTTTTAACATTTATTTATTTTTGAGAAACAGAGTGAGACAAAGCGTGAGCACGGGAGGGGCAGAGAGAGAAGGAGATACAGAACCTGAAGCAGGCTCCAGGCTCTGAGCAAGCGGTCAGCACAGAGCCTGATGCGGGGCTCGAACCCACAAACTGTGAGATCATAACCTGAGCCGAAGTCGAACGCTCAACTGACTGAGCCACCCAGGCGCCCCAGTACACTCTTCTTTAAACCGCTTTTCTCTGTCGATGTGAACTCCTGTGAGGACAGAAAGGACAGTCTTTATCCTTGTATACTATAAAGACTATACAATAATATTGAAAGGACAATTACATAAATACTAAATATTAGGCATTAAAAATAAAAAATCTGTTACGAATTTTAATATTTTTATAATGTTTTATTACCCTCAGCAACAATGCACTCTAAAATGGCATGAAAATAGCTACAGGCAACATGTCTTGACAATTATTTATATTAATGTTTCTGTCCTATAAAATTATACCCATTTTGATGAGAAGTGATTTCTTGACATTCTTATGATTCACATATACTGTAGCTTAAAATACCAACAGTACTTTTCTTATTAAGAACAGAATGTCTGATTTATTCCAACATGATTGGCATTGGTAATTGACATAAATGAAAATTGTTTCTTCTTTAAATGTCCTTGGCCGGATGGTTGTGGGGAGATTTAGAAGAACATGATCATCTGTTACCCTTATAAAAATATTAAAACAGCAAGAGCACATCTGATGTTGAAGGAAAAAATTGCATTTTCAATCAGTGTCTTGTGAAAGTAATTAGAAGTTCTGTCTGAGAAAGCAAATCAATAAAAACTATATGTAATATCCTGTTTCCAGCACCTGCTTCTCTGAGGGGTTGCTTTTTTTTTTTTTTTTTTAATTGCAGGAAAGTGGGGAATAATAAATATAATTTAAAAAGAAAACCATTTTTTTTAGTTGTAAGTACTCCCAAAGTAAATTTTACATAGAACAAAAAATGAGGAGTATTGTTACATTCAGTAGCATAATCTAGATTCAATATATATCACTCATTTTTTTTAATGTTTATTTATTTTAAGAGAAAGAGAGTGAGTACACAAGAGATAGAGACCAGGGGAGGGGCAGAGAGAGTGGAGAGAGAGAATCCCGAACAGGCTCTGTACTGTCAGAACAGACCTCAGCACACGGGGTTCCTTCTCATAAACTGGGAGATTATGACCTGAGCCTAAGTCAAGAGTTAGATGCTTACCCAAATGAGCTGCCCAGGTGTCCTATAGTTCATTTTTGTCTCCCAGTGCTTCTCAAAGTGACTGGCAAAGACTTGGGTTTCAATAGTAGTCTTTAAAATTATCTTTAACTGAGAGTAAAGAAATATTAGGAATAATCTCTTAAAATATAGTCATTTTATGATTAAATTGTTATGATTAATAGACAACCTTACAGTGTTATTACAAAACTGAAATGAGTAGGGGCGCCTGGGTGGCGCAGTCGGTTAAACGTCCGACTTCAGCCAGGTCACGATCTCGCGGTCCGGGAGTTCGAGCCCCGCGTCAGGCTCTGGGCTGATGGCTTGGAGCCTGGAGCCTGTTTCCGATTCTGTGTCTCCCTCTCTCTCTGCCCCTCCCCCGTTCATGCTCTGTCTCTCTCTGTCCCAAAAATAAAATAAAAACGTTGAAAAAAAAAAAAAACAAAACAAAACTGAAATGAGTAAAATCTGAGGACTGAACAAGATTATCTGTTTAATCTTTCATTCATATTCTGACTTGATCCATTGCTTGTTTATGGTAATTTAAATAAAAATAAATAATGTGCTATCATAATTGTGGAAGATATAAATAAGGATAGAACATGTAGCTTTGAGATAACTTTCTAAAAAAAATTTTAATTTTTATTTATTTTTGAGGGAGAGGGAGAGACAGAGAATGAGCAGGGGAGTGGCAGAGAGAGAGGGAGACAGAGAATCCGAAGTAGGCTCCAGGCTCTAGCTGTCAGCACAGAGCCTGATGGGGGACTTGAACTCACGAACCGTGAGATCATGACCTGAGCCGAAGTCGGACACTCAGCCGACTGAGCCACCCAGGCGCCCCAGTAGATAACTTTCTATTGCCAATAACCTTTTAATTAAAACTTAAATATGATTTTTTTTTAATTTTACATCACTGAAAGTTGTTCCACAATTTAATGACTAATGAACAAAAGTTACCATTTTGTTTTTATCTATAACATGGACCTCGAATCAAATGAACAAAAGTTACCATTTTGTTTTTATCTATAACATGGACCTCGAATCAAAAATCATTTTTATGTATATCTAAATATGTTAAAAAATAAATATGTTCAAATCCTATTTTGTAGTATGCTACCAACAAAACCTGACCCTTTAGATTGACCTGACCCTCAAATTTAGAATCTGAACATAATAACTAGATTCAGGAAAGCCTAACAGTCATTCTATAGTTTATTTATATACATATTTTATATATATGTAAAAATTAAAATACATAGTAAATGTATTTATGAATATATATTATATATTAAATATATTATATTAAATATATTTATGTAAATATATATTTATACAAATATTTTATGTAAATATCTATATTTATATATAATATATTTAATAATATATTTATATAAGTATATAATATATAAACATGTAATATATTTTATATATATAATATATATTATATATTATATATATTTAATATATTAAATAAATATATTTATTTATATTATATTTATATATTTATTATATTTATATTTATATTATATATTTATTATATTTATATAATATAAATATATTTATATAATATAATATATATTTTTGTAAATATATAATGTATAATATATTAAATATATTATATATTAAATATATTAAATATATTATATATTTTAATTTTTTTAATGTTTATTTATTTTTGAGTGAGAGAGACCGAGCACGAGCAGGGGAGGGGCACAGAGAGAGGGAGACACAGAAACTTAAGCAAGCTCCAAGCTCTGAGCTGTCAGCACACAGCCTGATGTGGGGCTTGAACCCACAAACTGTGAGATCATGACCTGAGCTGGTCAGATGCCTAACCGACTGAGTCACCCAGGTGCCCCTATTTTTTATATTTTTAAATCAAATTCAGAAATAATGCAGAAAATAGAAAAAAGATCATTAAAAAGAAAAATGAAAAAAATATCAGATAAGGTTTATATTTATTAACCATTTGACTTCAACAGAAACAAATTCTTAGTTTCAATTGCAAAGCCTCTAATTTTGTAATATCTAATTAGTTCCATAAGAGTGTGGAAAGAGTATTTTCCTCCTGCAAGTAGTTTATATGTCAATGGAATAAATGTAATATAAGTCATATATATATTTGAAGTAAAAGTGACATGAATTTCAAATTATGGTTGTACCAGATTAAGTTTTGGTGATATATTAAAATATATTTTAATACAATATATTTTAATACAATAGAAGAAATTTGATATAATTTGAAACTCTATATTTTTAAATAAAATTTATCTTTTGGAGCAATTTTAAATTCACAGCAAAATTGAGGGGACAATATAATATAGAAATTTCCCATATATCTCCTCTCCACACATATGCACAGCCTCCCCACTATCGAAAGACTGCACCAGAGTGATACATTTTTTATAACTAATAAACCTATATTGATAGATTATTATCATCCAAAGTCTGGTTTATCTTAGGCTTTGCTCTTGGAGTTGTCCATTCTGTGGGTTTTGATAAGTGTATAATGACATGTACATACACCATTATAGTATTATACAGAGTAGAATCACTACCCTAAAAATCCTATTTTCTCCCTACTCCACAGCTCTGACCTGATCATTTTACTTTCTCTCTAGTTTTGCTTTTTCCAGAATGTCATTTATTTTGAATCACACAGTATGTCAGCTTTGAGATTGGCTTAGTGATTGGCATTTAACCTTCTTCCAAGTCTTTTCATGGCATGATGGCTCTGTTCTTTTTCGCACTAAATAATATTCTGTTTTCTGGATGTACCATCGTTTATTTATCCATTTACCTACCGAAGGACATATTGTTTGCTTTCAAGTTTTGACAATTATGTATAAATCTGTTGTAAGTATCTGTGTGGGGTTTTTATGTGTACATACATTTTCTACTCCTTTGGGTAAATACCAAGGAACACAATTACTGGATTGTATGTTTAGTTTTGTCTTTCAAAGAGACTATGTCATTTTGTATTCCGCCAGAATTATATGAGTTCCTGTTGTTCCTCATCCTCACCAGCATTTGGTGTTGACTGTATCCTAGGATTTTACCATTCTAATAGGTGTGGAGTGGTATCTCATGTTGCTTTAACTTGCATTTCCTGATGGCATAGGATGTAGAGCACCATTCCATATGCTTATCTACCATGTGTATATCTTCTTTGATAGACGTCTGTTCAAATTTTTGGTCCATTTAATGAGGTTGTTTGTTTTCTTATTGTTGAGTTTTAAGCTTTCTTTGTATACTTTGGATAACAGTCCTTTATCAGATAAGTTTTTTGCAAACATTTTCTCCAGTCTGTGGCTTACCTTCTCGTTCCCTGGACATTGTCTTGCACAGAGCAGAAATTTTTAATTGTAATGAAATCCTGGTTATCCATTACTTCTTTCATGAATTGTGTGTTTGGTGTTGCATTGACCATATATTTTATATGTGGTTCATATATATAGTCATGTGCAATCATATATGTTAAATTCATGAAATTTCTTTTCCATTTATATCTCATAGTATTTTAAATTTATATGATCTATACTAACTTAAAAATATAATTTTGGATGTGCCATGAGTGAAAAATATAACACGTAAAATGTATGTTATATACATTTTATACAATTACTATAGGCCACATAATATAATACATAATAAACATAATATAAATAATAAAAATTTAAAAGTACAGGGGCACCTAGGTAGCTCAGTCCCTTGAGCACCCGACCCTTGGTTTCAGCTCAGATCATGATCTCACCATTTGTGGGTTCAAGCCCCACATCAGGCTCCGTGCTGAAAGCATGGAGCCTGCTGGGATTCTCTGTTTCACTCTCTCTGCCCCTTCCCCACTCATGCTCTTTCTCTCTCTCAAAATGGATAAATAAACATTTTAAAAAGTTTTATTAACTGATCAATACAATACTTTTTGTGTATAGTAGCTGTTAGTAACAGATCACTGTATTTCCTGTCTATTTGTTCCATTACACGTCTTGTTTCTTATTCTCGTATTTATGGCCAGTTTTTTCTACTTTTTAATTTTCTCTCACCCATTCAAAACACATAATACTACCTTAATAAATAACCATGAATTATTTTTGGCTTAATATAACTTTACAAGGGAAGTATGCTCCTGTGTGAATTTTACTGCAGTAATTACTAATCCATAGAAGATCCTAGGACGCCAAAAGTACCTCTCCAAATGTGGAAAAGCCTGCAAAAAGTTTGGTGGTGATATAGAATAGAACTATGAATAATGACTGTAACAGAAAGGGAAGAGGAAGAATAGAATAGAGTAAAAGAAACCAAGTTGCAGTGATATATTCAGGTCATAAATATCTGTAATTAAAAAAAGTAAACTTGTTTAATCACATTTTTAGAGTGTATATTTCACCTAAATAATAAATAAAATCTAAGAACAATGTTTAATATGCTATGAACTATTTAATTTGTATCCTGCCCTCAATGGTAGGTATATTATGAGCAAGATGCCAAAATATTACTACTGCAAGAAAAAAAAAGCCAGTGTGTGGTTTTTGATTGCTTAAGTGAATATTCACACCATTATTTCACTTAGCTTTATTTAATAGCATTCACTTAAGTTTATCAAACATCTCCACTACAAAATACTAACTCCAATCTTCCAAGTAAAACTTATTTTCTGTCTCTCTTACTCCTTTCTCACCATTTCTTGACTTCACGGTAGTCTCAGATTATTTTCACACAATATTTTCCATAACTCTATTTGCTCCATTCTACTGTGTTTTTCCAACAAAATCTCACAATTCATCACCTCAACTCTCTTTACATAACTTTCAACCTTCTTGCTTTCCAGATAACCCATCAAGTGAAGGCAAACCCTGTATTAATCAAGTACTACACCCATGTTTTTCACTTGGAAGTATAAAATCACTTGATTACTCATGATTTGTACCAATGTAATTAATTTTCTCCTACATTTTGTAGGTGCTTCGTATGTGGCCTATCTTCCTATGTGACCTAAGTTTGCTTTTTTGCCCATTCTCCATGGTGGAATAATTCGAGATTTGCCACTTTCCTCAAATCTCTGGCATTTGTTGCCTCTCAGTCTGTGCAGATCTTCGAATAGGATATACTGTAAGATCATCAACATTCAAGGAAAATATTAAAGGAGTAAAAGTAGAAAAAAAATAAAAATCCCTTAGGTCCCTTTTGAACATTAGTCATAACTATCCTCAATACTTGCTAAATTTAACATTTTACTAAATTTTGATGAAGAAACAATAGTAAATTCAGGCTATTATGATGAAGACGATACTTTGTAAGACCAGAATTTAATACTTTTCAGTATTTTAAGTGAACTAGCCACTAGAAATAAACTATGGTATTTTTATGATTAAGAATTTTGTGTTAAACTGATTTTACTCAAAATATTTATTTCTTATTTATCTTTGTTATGCTTACTCTAAAGTTACCTCAGTCTTCCTTTGAGAAATTGAATATGAATATTTTATATCTGTAGAATATTTAAAACAAAAGAGTTTAAAGATGTTGGCTATTCAGGGTTCCTGGGTGGCTCAGTTAAGTGCCTGACTCTTAATCTTGGCTCAGGTCATGATCTCATTGTTTTGTAAGTTGGAGCCCTGCATCAGGCTCTGCACTGTTGGCGTGGAGCCTGCTTGGGATTCTGTCTCTCTTCTCTCTGCCTCTCACTTACTTCTGCTCTCTCTCTCTCTCTCAAAATAAATAAATGAACTTTAAAAAAAATGTTGGCTATTCAAAAATTTGCATTGGCTTGATTATAAAATCATGTAACTTAATAAGACTTTAAAGAAATATATAATAGTTTAACTTTAAAAAATGTATAGCAGTCTCATAAGAAAAATAAATCTATACATAAGTTGTTGAATTTGAATGTTGACTTCTACAATACTGGAATCTTTTTAGCTAGAAATGATGTTTTGCAAATGCTGAGGGTAATATAAATTCATGGGGATGGTTTTGATGTGTAAGCATTTTGTAAATATAGTACAAATCACTGTGATTCATTGTGCTATCTATAAAACATTTTGATTTTCCAATCTCATAGGGAAGTAAAAGGATTTATAAAGGACTATAAAATGTTTTGACTGTTCTCACAGAGAGTATTACTATTCAACTTCACCAGAAATTGTACATAGTGGACATTGAATTGAAACAAATTTTGAAGGCATCATAATTCCTGGGTGCTTCCTTTGTTTGGGGAAAATTGTTTAACATTTTTATGCTTAGCTTTCCTGATAAATAAAATAAGAATAGAACAATGTTATCCATAGCTTCTTGACTGTCTCATAAAAGTGCCATGTAAAATATTGAAGATGATTTGTCTTTAGGAAATCCAAGAATTTGCTTTCTTTCCATAGTGAAAAATATTTGAAAAATTAATAAGATGAAACTATTCAAAATCAATAGTATTCTCAATGTACGCACTGCAAAGTGATTTTTCTTTTAATATACCTTAAACTACTCCCTTTGTCATACATTGAAGTGTTAGCGACTTTGGAAATTGTCAACATCAGCTAGTAAAACTGCTAAAAGATCTGTGAAAGTCATCACATCATTTGTAGAAAAAGGGAAGGTTTTTCTTTTACCTATAAGATTCTGTTCCCCACATCTGCTGGTAGAACTTGATTATCAGAATCCAAAGCATCATAATGTCAAGAGAATTGGAACAATATAAAATTATTTAAAAATTGATTTTGAATGAAAAGACAGCGTGAATGAGAAAGAAGAGAGAGAACAAGTTAGCTATTGCTACTTAAGAAGTTACTTCCTGAAGTCAGTGGTTTAAAATAGCAATCATCTTATTCAAAGATCTGTAGATCGGTGCATGTTAGTGGATACAGGTTGCCTTGGCTGGACTGAACTGGTCCTTGCTACAAGATTTAGCTGGTGTGAAAATCCACACCATAAGACCTTTATGTTCATTTATTCAGTGAGCATATTCTTTTCATGACAATGGCAGGGTATAAGAAACCAAGAAGAAACATGTGTTCTCCTAATTCCTGGATTTAGAATTGGTACAATCTTAGTTTCTGTGCATAGGTCTCATGGATGAACACAATGTCAAATGATAAGAAAGTACATTCTACGTTTATGGAAAAAAAATAGAATTCTGGGTGGAAGATGCAGAGGTTGAGATAATAATTCAGTTTTCACAGGTTCTAATCATGAGAATGAGATCAGCAAATAAAAGAGTCATTATTATTGTTACAGGCTCATTTGGTTACCACATGAATGATTCTCTCAAAGAAACACATATAATTGAAAAATGCTACAGAGGCAGGGATCAAGTTACCTCGGGAAATGTAGCAAGAGTTTCCTTAGTCTGGGATACCAGTTTTGGAACTACTTGGCATGGAAATTATCCATTCCTGAAACAGAAAGTGGACTTTGTGAAACCCCCTAAAAGAGTGGACTCTTGGTGAAGATGTCCAGACATTCTTGATATAAGATACGTTATGTGAGCAGGGCATGGTGGGTTGGTCGATGGATGCATGTCCTCGCAGGAGTAAGGTCAGCTTCTTCTTCTGAGAAATTTTCCCACTAGTTCTCAACTACCTGCCTTAGTTCTGGTCTAAGCATATTCTCTCCACATTCCCAGGTAAAATAAATAATTTATTAAATTATGTATTAGGTTTAGTATCATAATGAAAACCCAAGAAAATTTTGACAGCCTATTTTTATACCTACTCATCAATCTAGATTTTTACACTCTTCTAAATTTAAAACTTAATAGATTTCTTTCTCTTCTGCAACACACACTGATTTATCTACTCAAAGGCTATGCTATCTTCTTTTAAAACTCTAATGTTTTCTTGATTTTTTGCAATAAGTGACTTAATTGAATATGCTCTGATGCACAGGTATCGTTACTTATGTAGAAGTCATCCTACTGGGTGTACTTTTTATTTCAAGCTTCTTTCAAGCTTCTCATTAAGATTGGTGGTCTTCCCGTAATGTGATGAAAAGAATGAAGTTAAGCTGGGACTGTTTCTTATCAACAGTAGTTGATAGACTTTTCTGTTCTACACATCTATGTAGATTTAATTGCTCATGTTGAACAATTGCTGATGAAGCAATTTTTACTCTTCATATTCCTTGTTTACCAGATTAAAAAATTATATACACCCTAAAAAATGTAAATTGACTTGTGTCCAGCTACAAACACTTGCCATAATTATGCCTGATCTTAGAAAACCTGAAACAAAATAGCAACATAGACATCTCTTGTTTGAATTCTCTATGTTCTTTCTAGAACATAGAGCAGTGACTAAGGTCCTTATTTGCCCCTTATATAAATTTAAATGTAACATATAGCAAAAATACTTCATATTCTCTATGTTTCAGAAAAAAAAAAATGTTTAAGCACATTTCTTAAGAGAACACTTAGTTGTTATTCTCTGTAACTGTATTTTGACCAAAATAAAGAAAATACTTAGATAATTATTAAATTAAATGATTATTGGAATTTTTGTGTGAATTTTAATTTCTTAAAAGGAAAATGGTATGTCTTATATTTCTTCACACTATGAACTGCTGACAATAATAAGTTTGAATGATAAAGCAAATGTGAGGTTATTTCTGACAGGTAGTTTTAGCAAAGAGACAAAAAGAATTCGATTTTTAGGGGTGCCTGGGTGGTCAATCTGTTAAGCATCTGACTCTTGGTTTTGGATCAGGTTATGATCTCAAGGTTCGTGGGTCCAAGCCCTGCATCAGGCTCCATGCTGACAATGTGGAGCCTGTTCAGGATTCTCTCCCTCTCTCTCTGCCCTTCCCCTGCTTGTGCTCCTTCTTTCTCTCTCTGTCTCTCTCTCTGTCTCTCTCTCTCTCTCTCTCTCTCTGTCTCTCTCTCTGTCTCTCTCAAAATAAATAAGCAGAACTTAAAAAAAGAGTTAGCTTTTTAAAGATGCTAATAAATTATGAAGGGTATAAAATGTGGCAACTTTTCCCTTGTGGTGCTTAGTCCTTACCTTGAAGTAATATTACCTCTATTTTCGATTCTAATGTTTTGAAGAATAATAACTCTACTGTCAAAAATAATATGCGTATTGCAGGATAGCCGGGATAATTTTTATACATTTTATATTTCTTTGGCAATTTGCCTGCGTTATAATCATTCCATTAAAAACTAATAGTAGAGAAAGCAGGTATATTTGGCACTTTATTTTAGAAAAGTGGAAGAACTTGAGTTAAGCCCAGTGTTCAAATCATAATCAATGTACAAATAATATAAATCCAAGCAGGTCTGTGGGGATACCCTATCATTTTTTATTCACCGCCCCCCCCCCCCCCATCATCTGTAAGGAAGAAATTAACCAAGTTCTATGTCTGATATGGCCTACATGGACAATATTTAGGTACTTGCTAGAGCAGATTTGCAACCTATAGATAGTAGATCTATTCATGTGGTTTCATCTACGTAAACACACATTCCTTCTTTAAATTTCCTCATCAGAACAATTAGAAATGAAATGACTGACAAAACTGATCATGGTTGGAATTTTATAACAATCCTGGGTGACTTAGCAATCATCATGGTAGCTTCTAAATTATATTATAAAACTTGATTAGTTAGATGGTCAAAACGCTGTTTTATTTTATTATTTTTTTTAATCTTTATTTTTTAGAGAGAGAGACAGAGCATGAGCAGGGGAGGAACAGACAGAGAGGGAGACACAGAATTGGAAGCAGGCTCCAGGCTCTGAATTGTCAGCACAGGGCCCGCCAGAGGGCTGGGGCTCACTAACTGCGAGATCATGACCTGAGCTGAAGTCGGAGGCTTAACTGACTGAGCCACCCAGGCGCCCCTCAAAACACTATTTTAAATGCAGTGTTTTACTGTATTAGCTCTGCTATATATTAAGACACCCCAGAGGGGAAAACATTATTTAATAACTTTAAAGACTCCCGTTATAAACTGAAAAAAACAAATGCCGTATTATATTACAACATTAAATACATGATTATTATAGGATATTGAAAATAAGAGGCATAAAATGACCATTTTCTGTGTTCACCCCCATTGACTTACAAGAAATATCTAAAAGTGGGTTACATATACTCAGTTCTTCAAATATGATTTATAAATATTTCAACTATTATCAAATTGCCAATAGTGTTATATGATATAGATAGGAATAGTAAGTGATATATATCCATCCTGAAGCTATAATTTAAGTTATCCCATATCATCCCTAGGTAGCTTCTAAATTACTGTTTCCATCTAACTCAGTTTGTTCCTCAGAAACTCAGTAAGCATTTTGCTGGATAAAATTATACCCCTTTGAATATTGGTATCAGGCACTTAATAGTCCTTTCTTTACAATTAGATATATAGGGCTAAGAAGTTTGTTTTATTGACCACCCCAGGGAAGATGCAGTTACAATTTATTTTGTTTTTGTTTTTTTTTTCCAGGAGGTTTCCTTACTTTAACATTAAACAGCTCAACTATTTGTTGATATTTATTATTATTATTAATCATTACCATTATCATTATTATTATTTTGTAACCATTAATATCCTCAAATTTTGATAGCTTCTGTCAGAAGCACCAGCAAAGTGGAATCTACAAGGAATCTCTTTCATAAGTTGCATTCTTCTGAATTTAAGACTTGAGCAAATGATTGTGATTGAAGTTGCCTAGATTGCATGATTGCAAATTAGCTGCAGCTGCAGCTAGAAAAATCTCCAGGCCCCTGTGGCTTCCCCTTTGGGGAACAGGATTTCATAAGCATGGAAATTATGCAAATAGCAAGGATGTTCAAAGGCTACATACTGTGGTCCCTGTGTTAACCTTGCAGACTTGGATTGGTGATAACTTTTCTGCAGTCTCTAGAAGACTGGAACATTGCATGGCCTGCACCCAGCTGCCCACCTGTGCTCCCTCAGCAAGATGTCACCAACATGCATGCTCCGGAGTCCTTTTGCCCCACTGGCACCTGAACTCCCACTGCATACACATAACTGGTTGCTAAGGGCCTGCACCACAACCTTTATTCTAAACTATGGCCTACTGCTGCCAGCAACAGCAAAACTCGAGCCTGACCAAATCAATCAACTATTCTGCTATTCCATGTGTCAAACCAAATCTCTAACAAGACCTGCACCTCTTCCTAGTTTGTGCTCCCTCAGCCCTAGGGTACCATTTAGAATTTCCTTATACATTATGGTTACTCTTGCATTATAGTTCATAATTCTTTATGTTACATTTTTCCTGTTTAACTTGTATGGTTTCTATCTCCTGATTGCATTGCTATGCTGTGCAATTCAGATGTCTTCCTTCTTCCTCCTTTCCTCCTTTCTTCCTTCCTTCTTTTCTTTCTTTCTTTCTTTTTTTTTTTTTTACAAAATTTTGGTCTAGAGCACTCCAGAAGGAGATTGGATTAAAGTCATAAATCAGCAATTCACACCAAAAATAAATTTGGTTAATTATTTTAGAAAATCTAGCTCCACAGTATTCAAATATACATATTATAAAACGAATTCCTATTAAATCTATATCTGTGCTGTGTAATATAGTCACCACTAGTTACATGTAGCTATTAAAATTAAAGTTAATTATTGTTAACTAAAATTAAAAATTAAATTTCTCTGTCATACTACCATATTTCAAGTGTTCAGCAGCCACGTGTGGTCATATAATGGGCAGAGAAAATCTAGAACATTTTTATATTTTTACTAGTTATATTTACTTATTTGAATCTTTATTTATTTATTTTTGAGAGGGGAGAGCAGCAGAGAGAAAGGGAGAGAGGGAATCCCAAGCAGGTTCTTCACTGTCAGTGAAGAGCCAGACTCTGGGCTCAAACTCATGGACTGTGAGATCATGACCTGAGCCGAAATCAAGAGTCCGACGCTCAACCGACCGAGCCTCCCAGGCGCCCCCATTTTTTTTCTTTTGAGAAACTTCTATAGGAAATACTATTTATAATTGGCAGATAATTTTTTAAAAGTGTCATTTCCAATGTTAGAGGACATTTTATTATTTTATTTATAATAAAAATGTTTTTACATTTTAATTGTGTAGAAATTAATGATGAAGAAATACTTTGAATTATGCACTGAAATATGTTTTAAATATTTATCCTTTTGCAATATGTGCACATGTTTTTCTTTTCACTTTTGTTTAATTTATTTTTTTAAATTTACATCCAGGTTAGTTAGCATATAGTGCAACAGTGATTTCAGGAGTATATTCCTTAATGACCCTCACCCATTTAGTCCATCCCCCCTCCCACAGCTCCTCCAAAAATCCTCTGTTTGTTCTCCATATTTAAGAGTCTTATGTTTTGTCTCCCTCCCTATTTTTATATTATTTTTGTTTTCCCTTCCCTTATGTTCATCTGTTTTGTATCTTTAAGTCCTCATATGAGTGAAGTCATATGATATTTGTCTTTCTCTGATTGACTAATTTCACTTAGCATAATACCTTCTAGTTCCATCCATGTAGTTGCAAATGGCAAGATTTCATTCTTTTTGATTGCCAAGTAATACTCCATTGTGTGTGTGTGTGTGTGTGTGTGTGTGTGTGTGTGTGTGTGTGTATATATATATATATATATATATATATATATATATATATATACCACATCTTCTTCATCCATTCATCCATTGATGGATGTTTGGACTCTTTCCATACTTTGGCTATTATTGATAGTGCTGCTATAAACATTAGGGTGCATGTGTCCCTTCAAAACGGCATACCTATATCCCTTGGATAAAAACCTAGTAGAGCAATTGCTGGGTCGTAGGGTAGTTCTATTTTTAATTTTTTGAGGAACCTCCATACTGTTATCCAGAGTGCTGCACCAGTTTGCATTCCCACCAGCAGTGCAAAAGAGATCCTCTTTCTCCACATCCTTGCCAACATCTGTTGTTGCCTGAATTGTTAATGTTAGCCATTCTGACAGGTGTGAGGTAGTATCTGATTGTGGTTTTGATTTGTATTTCCCTGATGATGAGTGATGTTGAGCATTTTTTCATGTGTCTGTTCACCATCTGGATGTCTTCCTTAGAGAAGTGTCTATTCATGTTTTTGCCATTTCTTCACTGGATTATTTTTTGGGGTGTGTCTTTATAGATTTTGGATACTAACCCTTTATCTGATATGTCATTTGCAAATATCTTCTCCCATTCTGTTGGTTGCCTTTTAGATTTGCTGATTGTTTCCTTCTCTGTGCAGAAGCTTTTGATTTTGATGAGGCCCCAACAGTTCATTTTTGCTTTTGTTTCCCTTGCCTCTGGAGACATGTTGAGTAATAGTTTGTTGCTGTGAGCAAGATCAAAGAGGTTTTTGCCTGCTTTCTCCTCAAAGATTTTGATGTCTTCCTGTCTTACATTTAGGTATTTCATCCATTTTGAGTTCATTTTTGTGTGTGGTGTAAGAAAATGGTCAGGTTCATTTTTTTCTGCATGTTGCTATCCAGTTTTCCCAGCACCACTTGCTGAAGAGACTGTCTTTATTACATTGAATATTCTTCCCTATTTTGTCAATGATTAGTTGGCCATATGTTTGTGGGTCCACTTCTGGGTTCTCTATTCTGTTCCATTGATCTGAGTGTCTGTACTTGTATATGCACATGATTTTAAAAGCTGAATCCATATGGAAGGCTGCTTTATTAAATTATGATCAAAAAGATTAGTCTTACATGAAGCTACTAAGTTACCCTAATGGCATATTTGATTATAACATAAAATATATTTGTGGCACATATGAATGAAAAGTGTATGTTATAAAAAAGTATATGTTATAAAATAGTATGTACATAATACTGTGTGTACGTATTACAGTATATGTTGTAAAATAGTATGTAGCATGTAATAACACCTTTAACTACTTATATATCTTTAGAAGATTGACCAGATGAATAAGAATTAAAATATGTGTAGTGATTTTGTCTCTGTGGTTGGATTAAGGGTGATTTTCCTATTGAACATTTAAAAATTTTTCCAAAAAAACATACTGTATTCTTGAACAAAATGGGTTATAATTTTAAAGTCTGGTGAATTTATTCTCACAGAATGGGCTTTTGGAAATCTAAGCTATAAATGTTTGCTTCCTGTTAAATAGAAATGGTCATGAAATTTTTTGTTTTCACTTGTTGCTGCAGTTAATTCTGGCTTCAGGAGTAAACCTACTTTAAAAGGGTAACTATCTATAGTTAGTCCCATGAGTAAAATAATAACATGATAAATGGCAACAAAATCTACTGAAGAGAAACTGGTTACAGTTTATTAACTCACAAATCACAAACAAAATGTACTGCTTTATGGACTTTTGTAATGTATTGTATGGAGTTGCATAACCTTGGATTAATAGTTGCTCCTTTTTCTTGAAAGATGTTACTTTACCCTTCTAGGTTGCATTTCTCTTTCAATACATACTTTCAAAAGTCTCTGTGTCTCTGGAGAAGACCTGGCCTGACCTTTGCTTTCATTTAAGTTAGCTTTGTCTCCTCACATACACTCAATTAAACTCTTTGTTCCCTTTCTCCTTTCCTTTATTGTCATCAATAACACTAGAAACTCCCATCTTCATTTTCTCAGGTAATTGAATTGGTGAATTATTTTGACATTAATCTGTATTTTTTTTTTAATGAACCTTCCCTTCCATGCAACTCCCAACTTAATGGCTTTTCTCTCTTTCCCACAATTAAATTGGACATGATTTCTTAGAATCTTGAAAGTTGAAGATTGGAAAAGCACCATTGCTTCCCACTGGGTCAATGAAGCTTGGTACACTTTACTTTTGCTAGTAAATTCCCCTTGTCTTCTTTTATACTATCTTAAGAACTTGGAATGAATGAATGAGAGAATAGTTTTCCAATTTTTCTTCTTTGCACATTTACTTGTTCCATTAGCCGTCTGTGGTAGAAATAACACATAGTTGAGAGGAATTCAAAGGGACCATGTGAGACATGGAGTTACATATTTTACAATAGTTATAGAATGACTAAATAATTTGAGGTAGTCCCTTTACAAATTTTTGAGGTATAATGATGATATGATAAATGTTCTTACATTGGTAACTGATTATTTCAATTGTTTAGAATATAGTCCCTGAATGACATAATTCTGCTGTCGTCATCTTTTCTCCAAATGCATACATAGCATCTACCATGGTACAATCTGGGGTGTGGTGGGGTGGTTAATAGCAAGAAAGAATAGTACAAAAGTGAAATGAAAAGTTCAATGTACAAACATTTATGCTGTAGAAGCAGTGAGAAAACAGAACTTAGTTTTGCCTGATAATGGTGAAGAAAGCCTTCATAAGGGAATTAGCTTTTAGGGGAATTTTAAAGATAGCAGATCACCAGTGAACCAGAAGGAAACAACATTGGTTTACCCTGGATACAGGTTACAAAGAGTTCATTTTTTTGTGTGGACGCTTTAAAAACAATGATAAACCAATTAAAAGTCAGATTTATTTTAGTTAACACCACGTGCAGGCAATTCTAAATGCTGTCCATTATACAATATTGCTCCCTACAAAAATAGTTTATTGGTTTAATTCCCGACAGTTGTTGGAGTTACTTTTGAAGATTTCTAATATGTATAGTAACTTCAAATTAGCATATTTTATTAGTTGTACTTTCATTGGTGTTTTCATCTTACATGGAGGTTAATTTCGATAATTCTCAGAAGCCAGTTGGCTTCTAACACATGCATTTTCCTACATTTGCTCACTTAGATTTCAAAGTATTAGTTCATTATGCATCAGTATTGTTTTAGCCAGTTTCCGGTGTGGCAACCCTGTATGCTACATATACTTTCATTAAATAATTGATTCAGAAAAAGTCATGATGGTTCATTATGTCCAAATGAAGAGACTGAACTCGTTACTTCCATTCTTTCATTCTATGTGAGCATTTGAAGATTTTAAATATGTTGATAAACTAGAATACCAAAAAAGAACACAAAGTGTGATTAGTAATGCACACTTAATTCATGCAAGAAAAATTCTGTTGCATTTGAACAAAATCTACACATTGTAATTTTTAAGAACGCTAATTGTTTTAAAGCAAAGGAACACAGCAAGAGAATAGTAATTGTTCATAATTACTACATTAATTTTATTAAAGTTATTTTTTGTTATATAGAGGAGAGTGTTGTTAAAAATGATTTTCTTAGGTTGTCAGATTTACAGGGTAAACACTGAAACACAATTGATGCAGGAGTTCAATGTTAAGTAATGTAAGTGAAGTTGTGTGGCTGGGACACAGGATGTGTATCACAGTTTAGTAGGAAATGAGGTTGTTAAAGTAGGCAGGGGTTATAAATTGATATTGTGTCCAGACCATAACTTTGCAAGTCTTCTCACTGATTGATAAATTACTTTGTTTATTTATTCATTCCTTCAATGGTTATTTATTGAGGCTGTATTATATTCTAGGTATTTCCCTTAGCACTGAGAATACAGATATGAGCAAGAAAAACTCAGGGCCTATCTTCACAGTTCATATAACTTAACTTCCAAAGTCACACAAAAGAGAAGTTGAAGCACATAGTTGAAAACTACTAGCTACATAGATATCCGATGTTACTAATAAAAACACTCAGATAAATATACTAAAAGGCTTTTTAATAACATTTGCTCATATATGTTGTTAATAGTACCGGAAAGGTCACAATGTTTATTAACATGTAAATTATTTTTACCCATACTTTAAAATAGCTTATTTTTATATCACCAGGCTAAATTGCTAGTCTTATAATTGCTACATGAAGTACAACTAAAGTGATACAGACCAATTTTACTTTTGTTTGTTTGTTTAAGTAGGCTCCGTGTCCAGTGTGGAGCCCAGTGTAGGGCTTGAATTCAGGACCCTGAAATCAAGACTTAAGCTGCGATCAAGAGCAAACCTTAACTGACTGAGCCACTCAGACACCTCAGTCTATATTTTAATAAACAGTGTGAATTAAATTCTATCTTGTCAGAATTAGAATAGGGTTCAAGTCTAAATATATATCTAGATTGATTTTCCCCATTAATTTATTGTTAGTAAAATTGACTTTGAAATTCCAGTTGTCATATCACCTCAATGATCTGCTTAAATTTCTTGATATTATGTATATATCTACTTATATGTTTACATAACTATTATATAACAAAACAGAACAATTTTACACAAATCCTCTAAAATTATGCCATATTGTATTATATTGTAAGGCTCTGTTGCTTAAAATCAATCTAAACTATTTAAAATCTGAGAAGAGGGGGGGCACCTGGGTGGCGCAGTCGGTTAAGTGTCCGACTTCAGCCAGGTCACGATCTCGCGGTCCGGGAGTTCGAGCCCCGCGTCAGGCTCTGGGCTGATGGCTCAGAGCCTGGAGCCTGTTTCCGATTCTGTGTCTCCCTCTCTCTCTGCCCCTCCCCCGTTCATGCTCTGTCTCTCTCTGTCCCAAAAATAAATAAACGTTGAAAAAAAAATTAAAATCTGAGAAGAGGGACGACTGGCTGCCTCAGAGGAGCATATGACTCTTGGTCTTGAGGTCATGAGTCCAAGCTCCACATTGGATGCAGAGATTACTTAAATAAATAAATATTTTTAAATGTGCATAGAATTTTGTGGTCAATGTAATTATTTTCACTATCAGTGAATTGCCATAACTATGCCTAAGTATTACTTAAGATAAAGTTTGAGCAACTCCTGAGGTCGCCATAAAATTAAGGTAACTTCTAAGAATAGTTTTTCTACTCTTCATTTAGTTATTTCTGATTTCTGTAATGATCCTGAAAGCTTACACAATCTTCCCAGCAAAACATTATCTTCTTTAACCATTTGACACCAGCATAGAATGCAAGTGATGATTAAGCATATTAGAAATATGAGAGCAAGCACAGTTTGATAAGTTGTGTGAGTACTTACTTGTAAGAGTCATTGACTTATTTTTTGCCACATAATGATGTGAATATGACACAAATTATCTAAACTGAAACTATTTTAACGCTAACTTTTTCAGGTACGTGTATCCTGAGATAAGACTATAGTGCTATAGTCTCACATAGACTCATGTCTTTAACAGACAAGAATATTAACTCTTCCAACACCTTTCTTATTTACAATTTCAGACTAAGCACTGACCATATCAAACATTAACATCTACGTGAAACCAGGACTAAAAGCAGCCTCCAAAATTTTATAAGAACCCTTGCCTAATCATCCACCTTAGAGATACTAATAAGACAGTCAAGTTGATGTTCTCCCTTGCTCGTTAAAAGTTATTGTTGTTTGGTCAATGAGTTTCTCAGGGCAGTGGGGGTGGGACAACATCAACAATAACTATAAACTGAGATGTACACAAAATCATTAATTAATTCACTGTGTGCCAAACATTTGCACTAAACCTGGAATTAAAGAACTCTAATCCATTGACCTCACCATTTTTTTAAACTATCAACTTTTCTCCAATTTCCATTCCATTCTTCTATAGGTTAAAATCAAATGTCTATCATTATTAGTCATTTTCTAGTAAATACCTTCAACCACCTGTTTTTTTTCCCTTCCCTCCCTTATATAGGAATGAATAAACACTTATTTTCTAGTTGAACTGAGCTGTCCACTTTGTCCAATATGAGCTAAGCAAGCAGAAATCGCTAGAAGAAGTATGAAAACTAAATTGAAAATTTGCCATCTGAAATCCATAAAACTAAATTGTACAAACAAAATTGCTAGAAATCCTGGTACTATCATCCATAAAGTTGCCTCTTTACTCAATATTGTGAGTTACATTTTGCTTTAAAATCTTCCAGACTGTTCTTTCCCTTACTCTCATTGAAAACTTTATTTTTTTCATTGGGAAAACAAAAGCACTTGCCTGGAAATCATCACTCTTCCCATGAAAAGAGCTTCTAAATTACCTAGTTCTATATCCATTTCAATACATCTATTTCTATCTGTTATCATATACAAAATGGCCCTGCTCTTTGAAAAAGTCCAGTCCCTCCATAAGCAAACGATGACAAGTTAAAAAAAAAAAAAAAAAAAAAAAAAAAAAAAGCCTGACAATGAGATATTTGTTTCTCCAATATTCAGTTAAGAATAAGTGTTGTTGGGGCGCCTGGGTGGCGCAGTCGGTTAAGCGTCCGACTTCAGCCAGGTCACGATCTCGCGGTCCGTGAGTTCGAGCCCCGCGTCGGGCTCTGGGCTGATGGCTCAGAGCCTGGAGCCTGTTTCTGATTCTGTGTCTCCCTCTCTCTATGCCCCTCGCCTGTTCATGCTCTGTCTCTCTCTCTGTCCCAAAAATAAATAAACGTTGAAAAAAAAAAAAAAAGAATAAGTGTTGTTGGTAAGCAGCTCATGTACTACTATTTTTGTCTGACTTATTTCTTAGAGATAGGATTTTGTATGTTTATTGAAGAAAACTAAGCTACTTTTTTAGCTAAGCTAGTTTGTTTTTCCTTGAGTTTGAACTGAGACTCTCTAAATTTTAATCAAAGAACAACTTGTTAAAAAGGCAAAATAAGCTAAAATTTAAGGGCATGACCTTGCATTTCTAGGAAAGCACATCGAGTTAATAATGCTTCATTGAACCTTAGATTTTTCAATTGAAAAATGTTAGCTTTAGAAATTCATTCTAATGTTTATACTGCTTAATTGGTAATAGTGATGTGAAGGACTGAATTTTGTTCTTTTACTAAAAATCATCTATTTTTAGTTAAGATTCAGTTAATGCCCATGGTAAGGAGTTTCTTTTTTTTTTTAATTTTTTTTCAACGTTTTTTATTTATTTTTGGGACAGAGAGAGACAGAGCATGAACGGGGGAGGGGCAGAGAGAGAGGGAGACAGAATTGGAAACAGGCTCCAGGCTCCGAGCCATCAGCCCAGAGCCTGATGCAGGGCTCGAACTCCCGGACCGCGAGATCGTGACCTGGCTGAAGTCGGACGCTTAACCGACTGCGCCACCCAGGCGCCCCGGTAAGGAGTTTCTTAAAGTCAATTTATAATGTTCCTTTTTTTGTTTGTAAATCAAAAGTTTTTCTAGTCATAGGTTGTTACTTTAAGTTGTGCTTCCTTGGACATTTTCCCTCATTAAAATACATTTCTTCAACACACACTGTACTTTGTATGTGTGGATTTGTGCATTTATACATATGCATATATGCATACACATGATTCACATGGATTTTTTTTAAATTACCCTAAGCAATTAACATACACATTTGCCCAAGGGCTTGGGTCTTAAAAGAACTTACGGCAGACAGAGATCCAAAATGAATATCATCGACACTGGCCAATAATTTGGTAAACCATTTATAGCTAAATATGGTGCATCTCAGTTTTCATCCTTGAAACTTCACCTTTTAACAGACAAATATCAAATATACCCAAACCATTAAATCCAATTTAACAAACAACAATTGGTTGCCACGGAAGACTTCAAAATTGATTAGAAGTATTTTTAAGATCAATTCCCTATTTATATGCATTGTGGTAAATGATATTTGTTGTCTTAAAATAATCATATAATAAACAGTGAGGGAGGTATAACTATGAAAATTTGAAGAGATAATGGATTTCGTTTCATGCTTATACACGTTTGAACTTGTAAGGTTGAACAGTGCGAGGCAAGAGCTTTATGATCAGAAGTATATATTTTTTTTAAAAAAGAGGATTACTTCAAAATTTACCTGTCTTAAAATGTGGCAAAACTGATAAATACATGTAACCAACTGATATACTGCAACTCTTTTAAATAACCAACATGATGATTAATACAAATGAGTAAACTTTTTTTAGAGTATATGTATATATTTTCTGTACAATGTGTGGCAGAGATTATATTTGACATTGATTATTTCACTGAAAAAAATAGAATGTTTTTACAATGGATTCGATTTTTTAAAAAAGCTAAACTGGAAGATAGAAGTACAGTAATCAATACTATTTATATATGACCTAGATTGCTTCAGTTAAGATATGTAGTTTTTGTTTTCTCATTATTTAAATAAATCCAATTCTAGAAAACTAATATCTAAAGTAGTAAATTTCTACCATATGTTGTCATAATAACCCATCAGAAAGGACTTTGGAATGCTACCCTGGCTCTACATCAGAGCAGGCACATGGATGCCTTAGTGAAGGTTATACAGAATAAAGGGCAAAGAGACTGCCTGTTTTGTACCCTACTAGCAGTCTGACACGTTTGTTGTAGGAATAATGAGTTTGATACTATTTTCTGGTGGAAGAACAAGGTTAGAAATTGAAGGAACCATTCTGTTGAGTCAAGGACCCTATTAGAGATGTCAAATTGAGTTTTTCATAGTAAGTCAGAGCTCCGATGCCCAGCTCCTGCTGTTGGCTAATGAATGGCCAGGGCCAGGTGCTGCAGGAGCCATGCACAGGGGTATGCCTGTAATGTACAACAGCAAGCTAGGCCCAGGGTTCTATTTATTGTCTTTCTCATCCTTCTACCTTCCCGGGTGTGTGGGACCCAAACCCTCCCAAACCTCTGAAAATGAAGCCAAAAGTCCACCCAAATGTGTCCATTCCTTCCTGTCCTCCAAAGTATTTGGAGAAGACTGCCTTGTGTGTGTGTGTGTGTATTCTGGTTATGTTTTGTGTTGGTGAATGAGGTCAGGCTTATGCAAATTTTGATAAATACATAAAAGTGAAAAAAAAAGACCTGTGAAGTAAAGACAAAAATAATAATAATAATAATAATAATAATAATAATAATAATAATAAATTGTATATGTTTATGAATATATTTATATTATATATAAATATGGCACTATCTAGTTCTATTGTATAATTTTGGAATCAGCTTAAGAATTGGTGCTGAATTGCTGCTTCTAATGACCAGTTTTCCCAGAAGCCTTGTAACTGGATAAAGTAAATTTACCATATATGATTTCAGAGATATATTTTAATCTCTTTCTTGGGAAGTGCTTACTTGCTTTTGAGATATCTTTTCATAAAGCATATAATACCAAAGCAAATTAATTTTAAGTATTTATACATTTCCATGGAAGATGCTCAAATCTAGATTGTTCTCTGAAAACTTGTTTATTGTTTTTAATCTTTTTTGCTTTGTTTTTATTATATTCCATGGAGTAAGATAAAAGAGATAAAATGTGTAATTGAGGAGAGCCTGTGTGGCTCAGTTGGTTGAGCATCTGACTCTTGATTTTGGTTCAGGTCATAATCCCAGGGTTGTGGGATTGAGTCCCCCACTGAGCTCCGCGCTGAGCATCGAGCCTGCTTGGGATTCTCTGTCTCTGTCTCTGTCTCTGTCTCTCTCTCACTTGGTGCCTCTCCCCTACTTGAATGCATGCTCTCTCTCTCTCTCTCTCTCTCTCTGAAAAGCATCAAGAGGGGCGCCTGGGTGGCTCAGTTGCTTAAGTGTACGACTTTGGCTCAGGTCATGATTTCATGGATTGTGGGTTTCAAGCCCCACATCAGGCTCAGAGCCTGGAGCCTGCTTCAGATTCTGTGTCTCCCTCTCTCTCTGCCCCTTCCTTTGCTTATGCTCTGTCTCTCTCTGTCTCTCAAAAATAAATAAAAATGTTTAAAAAATTAAAAAGCAACAAGAATGTGTGGTTGGAAAGATAAATATGTACTATTAATATAAATATCATTAAATTATATTTATATGATTTAACATTTATAGTGTTTTGATGATAAAGCAGCCTTTAGTTTTCTGGGGTAGAGTTACATATATATGTTTTTTAACGTGAAGAAATTCCTAGCTACTAAAGCATTGTTTACAGTTATAGGAATTGTATAAATCAAAATAGTTTAGCACTAAGTGGAGACACCAGGCTGTCAAAACACTAACATTGTTACAAGTGTCTAATCTCCAGGAATATGTAAACATATTTGGTAGGGGATAATCATTTTTGGCAATATAGCTCTCATTTAAAATCTTGTATCAAACACAAGACATACTTCCAACTCTGAAAAATTAATAATTTACACAGAATTTTGAACAATAACTTAAAAATTTTAGTTACTAAGAAGCAAAATGTACTAAAGTACATTTCTACTCTTTTGTCCAGATAATTTATTTCATGGTCTGTTCCTGTGCCAGTTAGATATATAAATATTAGCCTGAAACATAAAAATAATGATAGCCATGGGAAAAACTACTCTATTTCCTAGGAAAAGGGATTTTAGTTATATGATGAGTACATTGCAGTTTGAGAGGTATGAAGATATGGCCTAGAGCTATTGATTATGTCACATGAGAAAGCAATGATTCTATCACAATGAAAATTGTCATTATTCTTTACATGGGATCCTGAGGACAAATGACTCAATGAGTGAAATGTGTCAAATACAATTGATTTAACAAGGACAGTACCACTAAGGGACTTACATTCATACTGCTCCCTCAGATACGAGTCTCTAGAGTAACACACAGACAGAACTAGGTTGATAAATATTTCAAGTAGCCTTTATCTAGTAGTTCTGAGAGTTTCTTATTGACAATATCAAGGGCTTTAGAGAGGTGTTCTGCATAATAAATGTGCAAATACAGTTATAGAAAGGTCTTTGAAGGATAATGCTTTTTAATTTAATAGATGGGTGATAGGAAAGGTAGTGAGCAGTTTGCCAGGGAATCTAACTCTAGCTAATGAAACAGTGCCAACTCTATGACTCAGAATGCTACATTGTAAGTTATTCAGAATGTTCTGAGAAGTGATCCAAACATAGAAACACCTGAAACTTAATATTGAATCCATTTACATAAATCATACTCAAGGAGTCTTCTAATCTTGACACATATACCCAGTAATATGCTGAGGCCTTACAGAAGAGGTAGATCACTATTATTAGATTAAATGTGTATAACTTTGTGTAGTTGGATCATAATCTTAACACAACTTGATATATTGGCCCTGAAAGGAGTTAGGAAAAACAGAAGGAAGCATAATAAAAGTAAATAAACATAAAGCCAGTATTAACTATATACTATATAAACCAGGTGTAGGTAAGGTGTCTCACATACTGAAAAATTATTTCTTCCCCTTACTTAATCAGCCAACTGTATTTAATCAGCCAACTGTCTATTCAAATAAGCTTATGGAACCCTCTTTGAAGAGGCTCATTCTTTGGAAATTAGTGAAGATCTCAGTGATGACCATTTATTGAAGATGAATGAGAAGATTCTAGGATACCACATGAGTTTTGCAAATAGAAATGTGCCCTACTTGGTCAAGCCAGATTCTGTGCTTTCCTTTGAGGTGATTTACCAGAACTTGGTGTTTGAATGTGGATTTAATCCACATTAAAAAGGAAACATTTTCTGAGAGATAAGTATTTTTAGGCAACTCAATGGCTAATAGAAACATTGAAGCATTTCAAATAGACAGTTCTAGCTGATTTTTTTATTATAAATATATTATCTCTTTCTTTTTTTTCAGAGTTAAGCATTAAGAGTCATTATTGGTATGAAGGAGAATTTATATTTATCAACCAATTAATGTTATTAATGTAAGGTTATTATTATGCCTTTATGTAAGATATTATTATATTTTGAATTTCCAAAATGGATGTATGCAAGGCAGCTTTATTCATCTCTATCTACCTACCTCCCTACCTACCTACCTAGCATTTGTCCGATATTTGGCCTTATGTAAAGCACTGACCATAGTATTCATAACTGCTACAATGAGCCCAGAAGGAGAGCCTTGCTAAATGGATCTGAATCAGGAGAGCCTTGCTAAATGGATCTGAGCAAATTTTAACCTTCTGAATGGAAATTGGAGCTAAATGTGAAGGTCTAGGTTAAACTTGGACAGGCATTATGTTTTGATGAGGAAAATTAGGTAAGATGTTCAAATAGATCCTATGAATGTGGTGGGAAGTGATGTGTCCTCCGCCTAAAGAAGAGAGGCTGTCAATCTTTTTTTTTTTTTTTTTGAGAAATTTTTCTTTTTCCACATGCAATCTGATGAAGAATAACAATATATAAACATATCGAATACATAAATCCAGTTAGTTCTGGTTGAAGCAGGAAGAAGAATCAGATGCTGCATCATTTCCGTCTCTCTCTATTTCCCACCATTCAACATTTCCTATAACAGACTCCTATTGTAACAGTGTTCTTTAGTGGGAAGGCAGCCCCACATATAGAGAAGTAAATGGACTTCCATGCTAGTAAAATGGTTATCAGCTCTGATACTTTTGTGCTGTGTGGGCCAGATATAAATAATCTATCAGGGCTTTTTTGTGTGCATGGGAAGATTATCAACACTGTGGGAAATGTTTTTGGCATATAGTAATCATCATCATCAAAAACATTTGTGGAGCGCTTTTCCTAAAGTGCTATGGAATAATGATTAAATGGGCAGCAGCAGCCTGACTGCCTTGCTGAATAGCCTGGATCTTCCATGAATACCTGGGGAGATCCCGAAATCTGCTTCACTTTCTTGTGCTTATTTATACACTTTATTAAAGTGTAGCTAATTACCTAGAATAGTGACGTCTATGTAAGTGTTTCATGAGATCTGCTATTATCATTACTGTAGGTAATACTGTAGGTATACTGTAGGTATAATTATTTTTCATATCATACAAATTTTTAATGAAGATTAAATGAATTTATACATACAGTGCTTAAAAGAGTGTCCTGTATGTTTTAAGTGTTCCATACGTTAGTGCGATTTACATGCACTGTTTAATCTTCAAAACAGATGAATTATGGGGCGCCTGGGTGGCTCAGTCGGTTAAGTGTCTGACTTCAGCTCAGGTCATGATCTCGCGGTCCGTGAGTTCAAGCCCTGCATCGGGCTCTGTGCTGACCCCTCAGAGCCTGGAGCCTGTTTCGGATTCTGTGTCTCCCTCTCTCTCTGACCCTCCCCCATTCATGCTCTGTCTCTTTCTGACTCAAAAATAAATAAATGTTAAAAAATAACAAACAGATGAATTATGTAGATATTATTATCATCACAGTGTGTGTTAGGTATAAGACGAGTGGTAGTTATTCATGTAATGTCAAAGTCAGTTTCAATTTTCTCCAGTGTTTCTATGAGAGCTTTTTTTCAGACTCCTAGGACAATCCTCAAATTGCAGTAGTGTCTCCTTGGCCTCAGTTTTGCTTTCTTTTGTTTCAGTTACCCCTGGTCAACTGCAATCTGGAATTAGATCATCCTCCTTCTAAGGAATCATCAGAAGGTCATTAATAGCCTAATCACAGTGCCTACATCATTCACCTCACTTCACCTCATCATGGAGGCCTTTTATCATCTTACATTATCACAAGAAGGGTGAATACAGTACAATGAGATATTTTGAGAAAGAGACGACATTCACATAATTTTTATTATATACTGTCTACAGTTTCAGGCATCCACCGGGGGTCTTAGAACATATCCATCAGATAGGGGTACTAGTGTAGCAACATTTAACTTAAAAAGTTGAAGCAGGCCTAGCAACATATTCTCCTGACAGAAAATAAACCATGTTATGACTGCAAGTAGGCAGGGAATTTTTTGGAGAAAAAGTTTGCTGACATTTTAAAAGATAACAGATTTCTTGTATGGCCTAATCCCTTCCACCAAAAATCAACTCTACTAAATGATTGCTTAGGGATGCTCTGCTAATTATTCCAATCTACCTCAGGTTTCAAAAATCCACATTTGCTAATATTTTAATGTTGACTCATGCTAATATTAATCACAAATGTTTTGTTGATCGATTCAGTTCCTCAAACTCTAGTGATGTTCTCCTCCAAACTGTTTTCTAAAGTTCTTGGGGACCCAGGATATAGGTCCAAGATCATTCCTGGAAACAAGCTCATTCTACCAAAGGGCACCATCTGGGCTATTCCATTTTAACATATATTGCTTTCAGGACTTGAGTGCCTGCTGAGGTTCTTGATCAATCAAAATGGCTTTATAGTTTTGAGATTCTGAATGGCAGTAATGTAGTATTGTTAAAGTGATCGGCAACAGGCCTCTGTGCCACCATTTTGGTTCTACTTTTTTGCCTGGACCTCGAAGCAATGCTGTCTGTACTCCCAAGAATATAATATTTTAGTGTAAATAGAGTGTTCAGTTAATCTTTATAATGACCTCTTTCCCCTTAGGGCTTGGACACAAGTTGCTGGGGGTGTATCAGAGATCTGTCATATAGACAATTCCAGTGTTCTCAATTCTCTTTGGAAGACATGACCGTTTAACTGCCTTACGCAAAAGCATTATTCAAATTAACTAGCTTTAAGAAATTCCCACCAGAGTACCTTACTGGAATAGCTATTTTTGAATTCTAGCCAAAAACAAGGTTTTGACTACGGCTGAGCATTATTTCTATTAGTATATTGCTATTTGGGTTGAGATGCAGTCAAAAAGTATCATTTTGATATTGGAAAAATAGCTTACCATTATACATGACATTGAATGCAGTAGTAGGTAATCCACCCATCACCCAAACATGCTGTAATTAATAATACAGTACTTCAGAGCTTTTAGGTCAGTCGTTTCATTTGAATCCTAGCTGATTGACCATGGGGAAGTTACTTAAACTTTCTGCATGTTAGTTTCTTTTTCTTTGAAATGGTATTAATAGAAACATAAATCATAGATGTTTTTCTAAAAGCACAAAGTAAATACTCAATAAATACTTATTGGGGCGCCTGGGTGGCGCAGTCAGTTAAGCTTCCGACTTCAGCCAGGTCACGATCTCGCGGTCCGTGAGTTCGAGCCCCGCGTCGGGCTCTGGGCTGATGGCTCAGAGCCTGGAGCCTGTTTCCGATTCTGTGTCTCCCTCTCTCTCTGCCCCTCCCCTGTTCATGCTCTGTCTCTCTCTGTCCCAAAAATAAATAAACGTTAAAAAAATTATAAAAAAAAATACTTATAAAAAAAGGTGATTAAAAATCACATTAGTTACATCTTTAACAAATTTCATTCCTCCGAAAACTGGCATGTACTTTAAAGCAGTTTGTGATTGTTTTCATATTTTCTTAAATATTTATTCATTTATTTAGAGAGTGAGAGAGAGAGAGCAATTGAGGAAGGAGCAGAGAGAAAGAGAATCTCAAGCACTGACAGTGCAGAGTCTGATTTGGGCTCCATCTCAAGAATCATGAGATCATGACCGTGAGCCAAGATCAAGAGTCACAAGCTTAACTGAATGAGCCACCCACGTGCCCCAAAGCCATTTGTAAATTTAACTTGCTCTTTTTTTTTTTTTTTGAGCTGAAGTCAGATGCTCAACCAGCTGAGCCACCGAGGTGCCCAGCTTGCCTTGCATGCTTTTTTTTTTAAATTTTTTTTTATTTTTTAAAATGTACATCCGAATTAGTTAGCATATAGTGCAACAATGATTTCAGTAGATTCTTTAGTGCCCCTTACCCATTTATCCCATTGCCCCTCCCACAACCCCTCCAGTAACCCTCAGTTTGCTCTCCATAATTATGAGTCTCTTCTGTTTTGTCCCCCTCCCTGTTTTTATATCATTTTTGTTTCCCTTCCCTTGTGTTCATCTGTTTTGTCTCTTAAAGTCCTCATATGAGTGAAGTCATATGATTTTTGTCTTTCTCTGACTGACTAATTTCACTTAGCATAATACTCTCCAGTTCCATCCATGTAGTTGCAAATGGCAAGATTTCATTCTTTTTGATTGCCGAGTAATACTCCATTGTATATATATATACCACATCTTCTTTATCCATTCATCCACCGAAGTACATTTGGGCTTTTTCCATACTTTGGGTATTGTTGATAGTGCTGCTGTAAACATGGGGGTGCGTGTGTCCCTTCGAAACAGTACACCTGTATCCTGTGGATAAATGCCTAGTAGTGCAATTGCTGGGTCATAGGGTAGTTCTATTTTTAGGTTTTTGAGGAACCTCCATACTGCGTTCCAGAGTGGCTGCACCAGCTAACTTGCTCTTTTCTTAAAAAGAGAGGTAGTAAATGGTAAAATACAAAAATGAAAACACTAAAAGGGCACCTGGGTGGCAGAGTCAGTTGTGTCTGACTCTTGATTTCAGCTCAGGTCATGATCTCACTTTTTGTGAATTCTAGCCCTCCATAGGGCTCTGCCCTGACAGGGTGGGCCCTGCTTGGAATTCTCTGTCTTTTTCTCTTTCTCTGCCCCTCCTTCTCTCTCTCTTTCTCTCTCAAAAATAATAAACATTTTTTTAAAAAGCACTAATAAATTATGGCACATAATTTATACATAAATCATTTGTGACCTATCAAAAGAATGATGCAGATATGTATTAACCCACAAAGATAGATAGAGAAAATAAAGAGCATGCTACAAAACAACAAATATTTTGTGATTTGATTTTATAGCAATAAAAAATCTGTATGTGTAAACAAAATTTGTGTATTTATATATATCATATGCATATGGATATACAGCAGTGGTATTATCTGGTAAAAGGGTTTCTCGTTTTGTTTTGTTTTGTTTTGTTTTGTTTTTAAGCCTGTTTTTATTGACATAATATTTTAGAGTGTGTTACTGGTAATCAGAAAACAATAAAGCTATTATTAAAAAGTTTTGTTTTATTATAAAAAATATGATTACTTCTGAGCTATAAAAAAGTTTCATATGACCTTATTACTTTCATTTTTTCTAGATGCATGTGAAGAAAGAAATCATCTTGTCATAATTAAGATTTCAGTCAAATAGGAATAAAGTTATTTAAATAGCAAATTTGCATTTTGCATCAAATATGGTAATATAGGCTGCACCTGTATGTTTAAGAGTCTTTTTAAAAGGATATGTTGGGTTTGCCTTAAAAATATATAAAGTAAAAATATAAGCTTTCATAAACTTATTGGCAGCTTTATAATATAATTCACATTTGGAGTAACCTACTCTACTTTTAAGTATCGTGATCTCTAATTTAATTTTCTATTTCATATACATTCCAGTGATGTATGCCTTCCCCAAATATATACAACTGGTGATGAATTTCAATCCACAACTAAATTTTCTTTATTACTAAATATCTTTTTTTTTAATGATAATGGTTTTCCTTATAGGACTTCAAGAAACTCTCACAAATACCAACTCAGATTGTGCAGAATAATTCAGGCAATATTTTAATCTTGGGGTGTAAGCATGTTCTGTTGGATTTATTCTGGATCATAAAACACAAAGTGTATGGCTTTAATCCTGCAGTGTTTCGTAGTCTCCATAGTCATCCCCTAAGAGACATTTAAACACATATAAAAGGGGTGCAAGATCATAAAATACAATAATCGTGACATTGTATTCTTACCTGAAATGAGTGCAATAACACAGCATGGCTACAGAATTACTTTGAAATATTTTCCTCTGAATAGATTTTTGTAAGAATTACCAAGAGAATTAACTTGTATCTCAGTCTAATACTGTCCGAGGGGACTGTTTTCTAAGACTGTTTTACGTTCAGTTCCAGAAATAGGTCTTTGTGGTTTTCAATAATTAACCTCTTCAAAAAGGGAGTAAGACAGCACCACTTGACAAGAAATTTAAACATATTTTAATAGGATTCCAAAAAAGTAATCTAATTAATAATATAACTAGATAAAAGAGATGATACTTTCTTAATTAAAACCATAAAGTAATGTTTATTGGATTATATAACTTGTATGTTAATATCATGAGGATTTGGATATCAGGTTAGTATCCCAAATTTAATTTAAATGAAACTCTTCTTTCCTTGCCCAGGCACCAATTCACTGCAACCAACCAAGTTGCTCAAGTCAAACACTAGGAATCATCCTTAGTAACTTTTTTCCTCCATCCCCCATATAATAAAATCATCAGCAGATGCTGCTGATTTTTAACACCAAAATATATCTTGACTGTCTACTTCTCTTTCTACTGTCACCACCCTAATGCAAGTCACTAAACCCCCTGTGCCATCTTGCAGAATCTGAAATAGTCCCCTGCCTGCTTTCCCTGCTTCTGTGTTTCTTCTTTTTTTTTTTCAAAGTTCAATTTATTAAAAAAAAAAAAAAAAAAAACAGAAACAGTTGACACATTTTTCTTACCCCATAACCCCTGTCTCTGGCAACTGCCAATCTAATTTATGAGCTTGGTATGTCTGTCTTTCCATCTGTCTATCTATCTATCTATCTATCTATCTATCTATCTATCTATCTCTCTGTCTCTATCTAGATTCCACATATAAAAAGAGATCATGCAGTATTTGTATTTGTCTGACTTATTTCCCTTAGTATAATGCCTTTGAGGTCCTTCTGCTTCTGTTTTTGTTTCTTTATAATTTGTCACCAGGATGAAATTTTTTTTTTTGACAGAGAGAGAGAGAGAGAGAGAGAGAGAGAGAGAGAGAGAGAAGGCAGGAGCATGCACAGGCATGTGAGCAGGGGAGTGGTGGAGAAAGCAGGAAAGAATCTTAAGCAGGCTTCATACCTTTCAGGGCTCCATCCCAAGACCATGAGATCATGACCTGAGCCTAAATCAAGAGTCAGGTACTTAACTGACTGAGCCATCCAGGTGCCCCTCAGGATGATATTTTAAAATGTATATACAGGGGCGCCTGGGTGGCTCAGTTGGTTGGGTGTCCGACTTCAGCTCAGGTCATGATCTTGCAGTCCATGAGTTCAAGCCCCACATTGGGCTCTGTGCTGACAGCTCAGAGCCTGGAGCCTGCTTCAGATTCTATGTCTCCCTCTCTCTCTGACCCTCCCCCCGCTCATGCTCTGTCTCTCCTACTCTGAAAAATGAATAACTGTAAAAAAAAATAAATAAAAATAAAATAAAATGTATATACATGAAATTGTAAAATCTCTCTGCTTCAGAGAGATTGTAAAATCCCAACCCCTTCAATAGCTCTCTAAGCAGTCTTATTGATTGATTGATTGATTGATGTTTAGTTTTGAGAGAGAGAGAGGGAGAGACAGAGAGACAGAGTGTTAGTGGGGGAGGGGAAGAGAGAGAGAGTAAGGGAGACACAGAATCTGATGCAGACTCCAGGCTCCAAGGTGTCAGCACAGAGCCTGATGTGGGGCTTGAACCCACAAACTGTGAGATCATGACCTGAGCTGAAATTGGACGCTTAGCTGAATGATCCACCCAGGCATTTTGAGCACTCACATTCAGAATAAGATCTAAATTCTCCACTTCGTCATAAAGACCCATATGACTCCCTCTGCTTCTCCCTCTTCTTCCCCTTCTCTGTATTACTCCCCCACCACCATTCACACATTGAAGCCACTTTATTCTTTATTTTCTTTTTTATCTAGCCACACAGATTTCTGCCTCTGAAAACTTGGACCAGTTGTTCCTATTGCTTTGGAGCATTCTCCCTCTACTCTTATTCATATCACATCACTTGGAATATTGCCTCCTCAGAAAGGTCTGATGGACTACCCTGTCTTAACTAGAAATCCTACATTCCACTTTTCTTTATAATCAACTGGGCCATTGTTAGTCCTAGATTATCTTGGCCATTTTTGTCAGCCTCTAAAAGAATGTACGACTTTGAAAACAAGAAACCTTTTTTATTTTAGTCTTTTTCACCATTGTATATGCCAAACATATAGGACAGTGAGTGACTAACACATGTGCTATGTGGTTCTATATGATGTGCTCCATGAATATATGGACCCTGAACATGAATTGTAGAGCTGGTAGGAGATCCATGATAGGAGATTTTAGATTGAGTAGCATTTAGTATTTATTTCATTGCATATTATATTTTCATGAAGTATAAGAACATATAAAATATTTATAAAACTTATAAATGGTCCATTTATATATATATATATTTATTAAGTTATTTATATAACTTATAAGTTGTCCACTATCTATTAATTTTGTTTAATAGACTTAAATAAGACCCACAAAATTTTAAATCACTACTATCATTATTCTGCCTAACTTCTCATGCCCCCTGAATATTTAAACTGGATACTGGGCACCTAGATGATGTATAGTCTGAGCCACACCGTCCTTCACTCCTGTGAGTCAGACTTCTGGCCTTACTTTGGAGATGTACACACCTATCAGCTCTTCTAAAAAAAAAAAAAAAAGGTAGGCATTGATTGGCCATTATTTATAAATGTTGATAATTTCCCAGAACATTCCTCCTTCTCTACTTTAACCAAAACAAGCAAAACAGCAAAAATACCCTTGTCTTTTCTGAGATCTTGTCTTTTGCCTCCAGGGGCTCTTGAGTTTTTTTTATGACTGATGCTTTTCACAGTCAAGTTGATCTCATTTATGACATATCTTCCAAAATTTCTGTATGACGAAAGGTGTCCTTTTTGGGTTCTTTTCTAGTTCTTCTTTAGGCGTTTTCTAACTTGTATGTTCCTTATTTTATTGTAGTGTAAAGAAATGAGGTGAATGTATATTTTCAATCAGCCACCCTAAATTCAAGGTCTCAAAACCTATAGGAAACATAGCTCCATGATGATCTCTCTCCTTATAGTATCCTACAAGGTCTTACATGAACTGGCTCACAGTTTCTTCTTTGACACCATCTACTACTGATCACTCTACTGCCTCACGCTGCTCATTCTGTGACAATCACACTGGCTCCCTGGTTGCTTTGAAGACCTCAGGCTCACTACTGCTTCAAGACTGAATTGGCTCTTTCCTCTGCCTGGAAAACTGCTTATCCACATATCTGCAAGTTTTATCTTCCAATTACAATAGTCTTGGCTCAAATGTCACTTCTTGGTTTCTCAGTAAGGCTTATCCTGAACACATAAATTATATTTTATTTTTTAAGTTTTATTTTTTTTTCAAATTTGTATTTGAGTTCCAGTTAGTTAACATATAGTCTAATGTTAGTTTCAGGAGTAGAATTTAGTAATTCATCACTTACATATAATAGCCACTGCTCAACACAATTCTTTAATACCCATCACCCATCTAGCCCATCCCTCCATCAACCTCCCCTCCAGCAACCCTCAGTTTGTTCTCCATAGTTAAGAATGTCTTATGGTTTTCTTCCCTCTCTTTTTCCCCCTTCTCCGATGTTAATCTGTTTTGTTTCTTAAATTCCACATATGAGTGAATCATATGGCATTTGTCTTTCTCTGACTGACTTATTTTGCTTAGCATAATACAATCTAGCTCCATCCACATCATTACAATGCCAAGATTTCCTTCTTTTTGATGGTTGAGTAATATTCCTCTGTGTGTGTGTGTGTGTGTGTGTGTGTACCACATACCACATCTTCTTTATCCATTCATCAATCAATGGACATACATTTGGGCTCTTTTCCATAATTTGGTATTGTTGATAATGCTGCTATAAGTTATGCGATACATGTATCCTTTGGGTAGATACCTAGTAGTGCAATTGCTGGTTTGTAGGGTCATTCCATTTCTAACTTTTTGAGGAAATTCCATATTGTTTTCCAGAGTGGCTGCATGAGTTTGCATTCCCACTTACAGTGGAGAGGTTTCCCCTTTCTCTGCATCCTCAGCAACATCTGTTCTTTCCTGTGTTAAAATCAACCTTTTAGGTTTAAATTAACCTTTCTGACAGGTGTCAGATGGTATCTCATTGTGGTTTTGATGTGTATTTGCCTGATGATGAGTGATGTTGAGCATCTTTTCATGTGGATGTTGGCCTGACCACACCAATTATAATACAACCTGTTTCCACCAAGAATTTGGCTCTCCTATTTTTGTTTTGTTTTGTTTTGTCTTGTTTTCCCCTGCACTTCCCAGCTCTATTAGGTTTCTTCTTTTTTTTTTTTAATTTTTTTTTCAACGTTTATTTATTTTTGGGACAGAGAGAGACAGAGCATGAACGGGGGAGGGGCAGAGAGAGAGGGAGACACAGAATCGGAAACAGGCTCCAGGCTCTGAGCCATCAGCCCAGAGCCTGATGCGGGGCTCGAACTCACGGACGGCGAGATCGTGACCTGGCTGAAGTCGGACGCTTAACCGACTGCGCCACCCAGGCGCCCCAGGTTTCTTCTTTATTTGTTGTGAATCTGTATCCTTCCAGAAGAGTATAAGTCACAAGGAGGCAGAGATGAATATCACACATATACTATATATTCCATTACATAGAAAGGTCTAATATATAAATTAATCTCTTTGAAGATACAATTGCTAGTCATTTTATTTTGTTCCTCAGTCACTTTGCATAGTAGATCTCGCTGGGTAGGTTTTTCCTTGAGAAGGGTGAGAGTCCAGCCAATAACCACGGGCCAGAGCAAGACCAATGGTTTTCTGAATCACTTATGGTCTAAATGGAACTCAAATGCTAGAAGTTTGAAAGAGTATACAATAGGAGAAATTCCTAGATATAGACATTGATAAGCTGAAAAAAGAATAAAAATGATACAGTTTGAAAGAAATATGATATTTCTAAAAATCATTATCAGCAATATCATTGTTCAACTAAAACTGCAGCCATGTTTTAAATGAAAAGAAATTGTCAGTAATTGCATAAAAGGATGATTCTCTTTCTTGGAAAATATCAGGAAAACAAGAATGAAAATGTGACTTATAAAGCACATATTCCGCATGCTTGAACACACTTACATAATAAATGCAGCATGAAGAACATGGTGAGAGCAGTATTTATACATGCAGCAAGTTATATTGGTAATTCCAGACATACATCTGTTGTATTTATACACTAAAGAAGCAAACCCAAGATTATATTGTGCATGGAAACGTTCTCATTTTTAACTTCATTAATAAAGCACACTGATTTAACTTACTTCATTTGAGACAAAATATCACATCATGAAAGGAACACTTGAACTTTAGGGAAAACAAACACACATATTTTCAAATCTAGTTTTTAAGCAAAAACATAACTGTATTTTATATTCTAAATGCTTCCAACTTCTTTTTCATGAGATGCCACTTTATTTGACAAAAGGTGCAGATAAAAAGATTTCATCAGACTTCCAGACTTCCAAAGAGAGTTACTACTCTGAGGAAGCTATAAAGTCTGTATTGCATGTTAGTAGTTCAAGTATTACTTTGAATTACAACATTTTCAAAAGCTGACAAAAATCTAATGCAGGCTTTTTGAACTGGAGTCACTGTAGTAATTCTCACAAATATTTTTTTGGAGGGCAGATGATGTAGTATGGCTAAAAATTTTGGACCAAGGACATAATGATTCTTCCCTGGCATTCAGGTATTAAACATGAATTATAGAAAGTGATTATCCTTGTCACCTTGCCTGAAGTAATGATGTTCTGTTTTTTACAGAGCTATCAAAAACCTGCTGTGTCAGAAATGAGTATGATTTCAGGTTATTATCAAGCATACAAATGTAAGGTCTCGATTCAAATCATACTTTGAAGATCACTGAAAACATATAAAGCTAATCTAGAATCTTATACCGCATGTTTTACATTTTACATAAAAATAATATATCTCTTTTAGGCATTTTATATTGTCCAGGTCACTTTAGACCGTATCTAAGCAAACGAAGTTATTGATGTGAGACTGGAGAAAGAATATTGTGTTAACTAAATTACTTAAATCACTCAGACAGTAGAAGGAAAAATTCTTCAGATTATTTATTGAGACTCCATGAGAAACAGGAAAGAAGTATAACAAAAATCAGATATCTTTGGTTTCATTGCATTATCTCCCTATATATGAGCACTTGCCTAAGAAAAGCAATTTTGGCGTACAATAGCATTTTATAACTTAAAAACAAGATTTCTAAGATTTTGTAACTTGCAGATAAACTAGTTAGAATTATTTTTGGACATATAATTGGTATGGCATTTCAATTCTCGTCTCACTTTACTTTCAACATTTCACTTAATTATTTTGCAATACACTGTGAAGATCCCATTGTATTCTTCTGCGAAAAATGACTTTGATATTCAATTGTGTTTTGAATTATCCCCAGGAAGAATAAAAAGCAAATATCTTTTCAATAAAAACAATAAATATGTGCTCATTCCTTGCTATGAGGAAGTAATTTTCTAATCCCCATTAAAAATGGTTTATAAAATATGTTTTAGACCACACATATGTGGTCAAATCCAAGACTTAAGTGATCTAAACACTAAACATGATACATGAGTGAGTTGTGGGATGATAAGGGCCAATCCTGGGAAAAATAAATGAACATGTAACATGCCCCAAATCTTCTTTAATTTTTTTTTCTTCCAAGTGAAAATAGGATTTGAGACATAAAAATTTTTAAAGTCATTGCCAAGTTTGTTTATTTGTTTGTTTTTCCTTTGAGAAATTGGTTGTTTCTATGGTTGAAAGGATGGTTCAAGAGAATTAGTGAAAACATAAATGTGCCTTTGAAACAGGAAAATTAATTGGGAAAATGTTTCTGATAAATTAATTCACTTAAGTAAAAGTTAACTTTTTGAAATGAATATTACCTTACATGTGCAAAAGATGCGATAAGGTCAGAAATAAGGTCAGGGATCTTTAGAGGAGGAGGTTATCATGGATTGTCTGGGTGGCCCTCTCAGTGCATTCACATATATCCTTATAAGGAAGAGGAACAGGTACACAGAAGAGAAGACACACAGAGGAGGAGGCTGCAAACTGACCATGGAAACACAGATTGCAATGATGTGGCCACAAGCCGGAGAACATCTACAGTCCCCAGTAGCTGAAAGAAGTAAGAAATGGAATTTCCCGTAGAGCCTTTGGAGGACGTACTTCTCGCCTCCAGAACCATGAGACATAACATTTCTGTTCTGTTAAGTCATTTAATTGTGGTAAGTTTTTATGGTGGCCTTGGGAAACTGATTTTGGTATCAGAAGCAAACTGCTGCTGTAAAGCAAATAGCTATAAATGTGGAAGTATCTTTGGAATGACATAATAGATTCGGGCTCAGAAAGAAATGAGGAGCATATTGCTGGAAACCAGAGGGAAGGTGATCCGTCTCCTATACGGGCAGGAAACGTAGCTAAGTTGTGTCCTATAGTTGTACGGAAAGCAGAACTTGTAAGTGGAGGACTTGGATATTTAACTGAAGAGACTTCCAGGCAGTGTTCAAGGTGCAGGCTGGTTTGTTATTGCTGCTTATAGTAACATGTAAGAGGATAAGGATGAATTGAGAAAGGAACTGTTAAGCAAAAATTTGCTAGGCTCCTTAAGTTCTTCAGGGATGGAACGCACACATAAAACTATTCACATACAAAGCACTGGCTGCTATATGTAAGTGATGAATCACTAAATTCTACTCCTGAAAGCAGTATTACACTTACGTTAACTAACTAGAATTTAAACGAAAACCTGAAACAAAACAACAGCTGCAAAAGTATAGCAGAGAGGGGCGCCTGGGTGGCGCAGTCGGTTAAGCTTCCGACTTCAGCCAGGTCACGATCTCGCGGTCCGGGAGTTCGAGCCCCGCGTCGGGCTCTGGGCTGATGGCTCAGAGCCTGGAGCCTGTTTCCAATTCTGTGTCTCCCTCTCTCTCTGCCCCTCCCCCATTCATGCTCTGTCTCTCTCTGTCCCAAAAATAAATAAAAAACGTTGAAAAAAAATTTAAAAAAAAAGTATAGCAGAGAAATAAACAATAAATTAATTAATAAAATAAAACAACTACTCACATGCAAATCTGTGCTACCATTGAAGAAAAAAAGTAAGAAAGTAAGACTCCAAGGGCAGAACATTACATCTAGAGGAATGAACTGCAGACCAAGAGAACTGAGCTGTAGGACTACATGGAAGAACTTCAGATCACAGATTATAGTCAGGCCTTGAAACCTAACAGGTTTTGCTCTTCTGGGTTTCAAAATTGGTTGGACGTGGTAATTCCTGTCTGCCTTCCACCATCTTTTTGAGAATAGAAAAGTATATAATTGTTATACTAGGCCTGTCCACCATTTTGTTTTAGGAACATATAATTTATTTTCCAGCTTCACAGGTCAAAAAAAGGAGAGAAATTTTGCCCCAAGATGGAAAATATGCAGAGTCTCACTTATACCTAATTTAGATGCTTTAGGTGATGAGATCTGGGACTTTTAGACTGATGATTTAGATGAGATTTGAGATTTGAATTGATGCTCTAATGATTTGAGACTTTGGGGTATGTTGGGATCAGGTAAATGTACTTTGTGGGATAGACATGACTCTTCAAGAGTAGAAGGTAGCCTATAGTAGGCAAAAAAAAAAAAGCCTTCTAAAAGATATTTCACATTCTTATTTCCAGAAATTTCAAATACTACCATATATGGCAAAATAGTGAATATTAACTTATATGGCAAAATATGTGATTTTTTAAAGGATATTTAAGAGGAGGAGCTTAGCCTGAGTTTTCTCCATGTACCCTGTATTCAGTGAAATGTATTCTTCTAATAAAGAAGCAGAGGGAGTTTTAAGACTTACACAGAGAGGAGAGGACAAGGAAGATGAGGAGGTAATGGGATGATGGAGGCAGATACTGAGTAATATGGCAGCAAGCTGAGGAATACTTGAAGTCACCAGACAGTGAAAAGAAACAGGAACAAATTCTCCCTGAAGCCCTGGAGGGACTGTGTCCCTGTGGAAATCTTGATTTTGGTTTTCTGGATCAAAACTGTGAAAGAAAAAAAAATTCTATGGTAAGCCATTCTTTTGTAAAAATTATTAAGACATTCTAAAAACCTGATACAGATTTTGTTGGCTTGCATGATTTGGAGAACGGCTAGAAAAGTCTGAACTTCATAGGGCAGGCTGTCATAAGCACAGGCTGATAATTCTAGTGCATCAACTGAATCCACCCAGACAGAAAACCTTTGTCGGGGACACCTCAGCTCTGCTCTTAAGGCTTTTCAACTGATTCAAACAGGTCTGCAGATGATAGAGGGTAGTCGCCTTTACTTAAAGTCAGCTGATTGTAATAGTAGCTGCTAATCACATTTACAACGTATCTTTACAGTGACTCCTAGATTAGTTTTTGTTTGAATAAGCATGTACTGAGCCAAGCCCAATTGATACATTAAGCTGACCAACACACAGAACAGGAGTAAGCACAAAGAGCATATTATGGATGGATGAAGTTCCAGAGTGTAGGGATGCTGGAAATACAAATGATAAATATTTCCTCCTAGAACTCAAATGAATCTATATATAGTGTGTATGAAATTGTCATGTTGGTCTGCTGAAGGTATATGTGAAAAGTTTTACTTTCTGTACCTTCAAATCAAGAAAATATGCAAATGAGACACAGAAAAATGACATGGGCAAATGAAAACCTACACAAAGTTCTGATTTATTATATAGAATAGTAAAAATGAAGAATGAATAAGGGTGCACTTATTACTAGGCAAGTATTATTTTTCAGCTTTAAAAAAAACAAACCTCAAATATGCCTATTCTAATATAGATAAGGCAAAGAGACTGTCACTCTCTTCAATATTTATTTGCAGTGTTGTGTGCACTGCTCTCATGAGACTTTCCCTTACAAGTATTGTTTTCTTTAATAACGGTTGGGTAGAAGAGGAAAGTTTGTGTTCACTCCTGCTGCACCACATTACAGTATCTGAAATCCAAATATCCAGAAACAAGTAAAAGTAGCTAGTTTCTAATGTCATATTTTGCCCTTACCACAAGAATGTATGGAACAGGAAAAGATAAGAAGACCTAAAATAGGTTCAGATGCCTTGATTAATGAATGCTCACCAATAGAATATTCCCATTTTGAACTCTGCTTTTTTTTTTAGCACCCTGAGGTTTTATTAATAACTCAGGGCAATGCACAATAAGACTTCAGATGAGTGAAAGTCACACTTTCTTTTGTAGAGTATGAGAAGTGTGACTGTAAAAGGGAATGTGAAAAAAGAATCTGCGTGATGCCCCCCTGATAACAGGAGAATTCTAATGCAGGTCAAGTTCAGGAGAGACTACAAATAAAAACTAAGGAGCTAAAAATTTATTTTCTTAAAACTTTTCCAGTATGTCCCTTAGAGTTACCTTTAGGTATATGTACACCTCAGTTGAGGCCACTGATACAGAGAATAATGGTGGGAAAAGCAAGGCCAGTGATAACAAGAAGGAAACAATCAAACAGACCGATTTAGACAAGAGGCAGAAATCTGGACACATTCTTGAGGTTATTGCCAATGAGCCTAGCAAACGAGTTGGGGTGAAACATGGCTTTGCCGTATTTCCTTCCTCCTTCAAAATAGGACTGAGTTCATCTGGTGGAAGGCCTGAGAAGACTTGACAAGGTTCTGAGAGAGAACATGGTTTTATACAACTTCATATATACACACGCACAATTAACTGAGTAGTAGACTGGAGGCCTTGAAGAAAATCAAGGATGACTTCTGACAGTTCATGGGATACTTTATTGGCCTCCCTCTCTTCCTATCCCCCATAATTACTGACATCTAGAATGGGAGCCATTTTTTGCTCCTTTGCTTTGACGGAAATCCTCTGGTAGTCAAACATACCCATCTCCTCTGTGATCCTGGCCCAGTATAAACTTGACTGGGCACACAGAGATGAAGCTGAAGCTTTCCAAATGTCTATCTGATCACTCCAGGCTCAAGGGGATCCAGGATCTTGTAATGCTCTTCCTCAACCTATTCCCCAAGGAAATCAGTCTGACTTATGTAAAATTATACCAGGTAAGCAGAGATAAGAGCTTTCAAGGGTATCTTAGAGATATTTTATCTACAATTGAGTAGGTGCTCTGTGAAAATATACAGAAGACACAGCTTAGGAAAAATAAAATCTTAAAACAGCCTGAAAATAGTCTTGTAGCATAAATGGACAATCCTACTTACCCTTCATTAAATGAACTCCTTGATTGAAGATTTTGAGAGCTACCTGAGGCATAAACCCATTTGATAGCTAGAAGCAGTGAAAGGGATGTGCACATAGTCTTGTCCAGAACTTCCTAGCCACAAAGAGCAGTGTCTACAATGAATAAAGAATGAGCTTTATTGAATGGTCCATAGATCCAGCTTAGATACAAATCTGTCTCGGGGTAACTTTGTTAGTGTCTGTAACTGTGTCATGTTATTAAATGCTTTCAAAGAAAATGACCACAGCTCTTTAAAAACTCAGAGCACAGTCGAAGGCACTATGGTTAATTTGCAGGTAACAAGACTCTTTAGGAGATTATATGTGTAACTAGCCACTGATCCAGAACAAGTTCAGGAGACATTAGGAATGGTCAAAATTATCCTCAGTGCATCTTGAAAATTCCCCAAATCAGACTTCATTTTTGACCTGCATCCCCTCCGCCTCCAAAAAATTATTTGTAATCATAAACTTTTACACACTATTGAGATGATAGGTAAAAGAATTTTGAAAGGGTTTTCTTTTCTGCATTTTCATATGCACTTCCTCCTTCATTTGATACATATTAAGTACATACCTTGTATCAGATGCTATTCTATACTCTGGCAATATAACAATTAACAAAAGGGGCATAAATAGTTTACCCCAAGAAGCTTGAATTCTAGATGGTGAACAACAATATTCAAAATAAATATAAATCATTTAGTATATTAGATGATGCATGTTATATAGAACAACAAAACAAGGAAGTGGGTTATCAGTATATTTTGAAGAATTAAAATATAAAACATGTTCAATACCCAGCAATGTACTTCAGGGACCTTTTATCCACAGAATAGAAATTACTTCTGCAATCTGCCTGTGGAATTTCCAGTTTATACATAAGTCCACTAAGTGTCAAAGTTGCCCATGAAATGCAAGGCATGTTAAGAATAGAGACATCTCGGGGCGCCTGGGTGGCGCAGTCGGTTAAGCGTCCGACTTCAGCCAGGTCACGATCTCATGGTCCGTGAGTTCGAGCCCCGCATCAGGCTCTGGGCTGATGGCTTGGAGCCTGGAGCCTGCTTCCGATTCTGTGTCTCCCTCTCTCTCTGCCCCTCCCCCATTCATGCTCTGTCTCTCTCTGTCCCAAAAATAAATAAAAAACATTGAAAAAAAAAAGAATAGAGACATCTCCAGTGTCAGAGAGTAATTACTCTGTTTTTACCCTTAACTATCCTTGTCCACATTATCTCTACCCAGAGGAATGTAGATAAAATAAACATTGTTGGCCACTTTGAAGAAGAAATAGTGTTTCATAAGAATAGACAGTGGGAAGGAAGGTTCCATCTCTTTGCCTTGAACACCCTGTCATAGGAATGGTGTCATGAAAACAGAGGCATATATTGGAACTTGTGTTTGACTGTATATGTATGTCAGGTGGCTTTTAACTTGCTTTTTTTCTCAATTATATTTTCCCCCTAAACTGTTGGTAAAATTTTCCATATGCTTGAACCATGTCTGTCCAAGATAGAGAACAAATACACTGATAGATAAGTTAAAGATCACCATTTTAGGAACCTAAGCCTTTGAATCATTGTCATAGCTTGTCTACTCCAACATTCAATAATAACAACAAACTGATGAAAATAGAACTTGATTATAATACTTACTGATAATAAATTTACCATGTATTTTTGACATTCTAATTAACATTTTATAATTCAAAGTAAAAGCTTTAATCATGTAATCTATTTCAAGAAAAGATAAAATATTATAAAAATTCCATTAGGTATTCAACAGAAGTGTATTGAAATATTTTCTGTCGGCTAAAATATTGTATTAGAAATAGAATATATAAAGATTTTTTATTTATTTATTATTTTTAAAAAAAATTTTTTTTCAACGTTTATTTATTTTTGGGACAGAGAGAGACAGAGCATGAACGGGCGAGGGGCAGATAGAGAGAGGGAGACACAGAATCGGAAGCAGGCTCCAGGCTCTGAGCCATCAGCCCAGAGCCCGACGCGGGGCTCGAACTCCCGGACCGCGAGATCGTGACCTGGATAAAGTCAGACGCTTAACCGACTGCGCCACCCAGGCGCCCCTAGAATATATAAAGATTTAAAGCATCTGTTGGTTTTACACTAAAGACTTGATATCAAATATAGTGAGCATTCACACACACACACACACACACACACACACATATGCACACACACACACACAGAGGGAGGGGGAGAGGGAGACAGAGACAATGGAATTATTTGCTTTTTTATTTTAGACAATAGGGACTTAAATGCTATATGGGTGGTTAGGTATAGATAGCTAAGGTTGTGTGTGCTCTATAGATTCTTGGCTTATAACTAATTCAGAAAAATACTGGGTGGCATTGAGGAAGAAATAATCATTTTGGGAAAATCTCCAAGAAACACAATTTTAGTGTAAGACAGGAAATTCAACTTGTATAATGTTGTTACCTTCCAAAGGTTGAAAAACCACACATAAACACTGTTGTGTGAAATTACAAATATGTTTCAAAAGAGTTGAAGATTTTCTTTAAAATTCTGAGTGGATGCTTATCTTTGCGCTGATACAATCTTTGCTACCAGATTTGCCCGGATACTTGTTTACTCTTTTAAGTAGGAAAAATACATTTCAAATATATTTGATCATTGCCAATGCTTGAAATTTTCATATATTAAAAAATGCTGTAAATAATACCTTTGGGTCCTCTCTGCTTATTAGGCCATATCCAATTTTCTTGGTCCAGTGTTTTTAGAGATTTGTATTGCTTCCAAACTCAGCATAAAAATTACTCCAACCATATGCCTTTGAGAACATAGTTTTATTCTCTGGAGAACTGAAACATTCTAATTAGTTTTTTTTCCCTTCGACTCAAAAGAGCAAAAAGGGGAAATATATGAAATATATATTTTGTATTTAATATCTCAAAAGGTAGAGATTTTCTTTGTTCACATTATTGTGATGTTTAACTCATAAACTGTACATTCAAATTATGGTGAATAACTAAACAATTATTTAGATAATGAAAACGTGGATTTTTTTCCAATTTTATGAACATACACATGAAAACGAGATTTTATGACATGAATTATCTGAATTAGAGGCCACATTTTCCAATTATTTATGCTAATCATTTACCTGTTATTATTTAATTAATAACACCAAAATCATGTTATACTCAAGTTGAGACAATACTATTTTATCACATGTAGTAAAAAATCTTAAAAAGACTGAGAAAGAATGATTTGATAATGGCATGAAATATCTTTTTGTGTGCACACACATGCATACATTGGAAAGATTAGGGAAATAGTGGGTGACATTAGAAAATGTGTAGCTACAGATGGGGTGCCTGGGTGGCTCAGTCGGTTGAGCATCCAACTTCGGCTCAGGTCAGGATCTCGCAGTTCGTGAGTTTGAGCCCCGCGATGGGCTCTGTGCTGACAGCTCAGAGCTTGGAGCCTACTTCGGATTCTCTGTCTCCCTCTCTCTCTGCCCCTTCCCCACTCATGCTCTGTCTTTCTCTGTCTCTCACAAATGAATAAACGTTAAAAAAAATGTGTAGCTGCAGAAATTGGGTTTTCTAATTAATCATTGGCACATTAATGGAACTGGTTTTAAATGACAACAGTACTGTTTGTGTTGAATTTTGTTTCCCTAAATTACTTAACTGTTGTTAATGACACTGTTTAGTGTTAAAAGGTTAAACATGTTGCTCAGTGGCTCAATGTTGAAATGGACTGCTACTTGCAATATACTTTGAAATGCAGAAAATGGTAAAATAATCTGATGATCACTATTAACCTTCTGTCTGTGGCCTACCCTTTCATAGCTATGTTCTCACTCTCTCTGGACCTAGTGTTTAGAGATAGTAATGTTTTTAAATGTTGTAAGACACTGTGCTACATTGTTAAGTTTTACCCTGAAACTTCCTCACACTTTTAAAAGTAACCCTTTATTAGAATAACAAATTCTAGTTGTGTGTTTCCTATTTCCCTCCAATACCCTGTTTGAGAAAGTCATTGGTACCAGAGTGTGCTCCAGGAAACATACCCTGCAGATGGGATTTTGAGATTAGCCTGTCACATATTTGATGACCTCCTTGACTGTGGTAAATAGGACACTGACAACTTACACACTCATCACCCTTGATATACTGTGCTGAGGGACTGGTGTATGGCAAATTAAAGGGAGATCAACTGGCTGCAACTTAATGGCTCTGGCTGCCATGCCAGTTACACAAATTATGGGACCTGTGGCTCTTTTGCCTGACTTGGAGAGAAAGAACAAGAATAGAGACTGATTGAAGTTTCATAGTTGCTTCTTTGTTACATTCTGTTTTGTCTTGAATGAACTTTAAGTCTGGCTTCTCTTTCCTGCATTCCCTGGACTCCGGTGTTCTCTCAACCCTGAGCGGCTCTAAAAAAATGTAGAACGTGACCCGTCTTTTAGCTTCCTCTGGATATCAGCTAAACAAAGTGAGACCTTTTTTCTGTCTCACCCAGTGATCGTTTTCTCTTGCTTGTCAAGCTTCCCCTGAGAAGATTTTGCTTATCTGTACTTGTCCTTCCTTTACCCTATTAAACAAACAAACAAACAAACAAACTTACTCTGATTTTGAGATGTTTTGTGGATTTCTGAGATTGGAGCATTTCCACTCCTGAATAAACTCTCTCTTTTTAAATTTTTTTAAAGTTCTATTTATTTAGGGGTACCTAGGTGGCTTAGTCAGTTAAGCATCCGACTTCAGCTCAGGTCATGATCTCACGGTCTGTGGATTCGAGCCCGGTGTCAGGCTCTGTGCTGACAGCTCAGAGCCTGGACCCTGCTTTGGATTCTGTTTCTCCCTCTCTCTCTGCTCCTCCCTGACTCATGCTCTGTTTCTCTCTCTCAAAAATAAATAAACATTCAAAAATTAAAAAAAAGAAGTTCTATTTATTTATTTGAAAGAAAGGGAGAGAAATAGAATGGACAGCAGAGGGCAGAGAGCAAGAGAGACACAGAATCCCAAGCAAACTCCACACTGTCAGCTCAGAACCTGATGCTTAACCGACTAAGCCACCCAGGCACTCATAAATCTTCTGTTAATCTAAGTACACATTTCTTTTTCTTTCTCTTTATTTTTTTTTCTTTTTCTTTTTCTTTTCTCTTTTTTATTTTTTGGACAGTGTCTGGTGCTGTAAGGCAGGCAGAGTGGTACATGCTTCAGACTCTGATGTTTTCAGTCAAGTATTCATGCCAGCTTCTTAGGCCCTTTTTGTCCTTCCTGCAAAAATTTTGTCCTTGCAAAAATTTTGTCCTTGCAAAAATTGAGATCCACAGAGTGTGTAAAAATCCAGTGCTCTGGATATTTGTCTGTATTAGCATAACAGAGGATTACTTTAATTCTACTACATGAACCAGGCTCTTCCTGGTTTTCTTCTGATGGATCAGGACTTTTTCTGGTTCTTTTCTAGTTGTGTAGAACCTTTCCTGATTTCTTTTATGTTGACTGAGTATCTTCCTGGATAACATTATTCTAGGTTCTTTTGAAGGAAGATGTAATTCCTGACCTTTTCTGTCGAGTAGGAATCTCCCTGGCTCTCTTTTGGTCAAGAGAACTTCCTGGATGAAATGTTCTTATTCTTCCAAGTGAAGATTTGCTCCTTGACTCTGAAGCAGGAACCCCCAGCTCTTTTGTGAGGCCTTTTTTCCCCCCTCATTTCTCATCCAGGGATTGTTCAGAACAAGTCTTCAGCTTCTCAGTGAAGACTGCATTAGAGACTCAGATGGAGATTGTTCTTGGCACTGCTTTTTCCTATCTGACTCCTTTTTCCATTTGATTCTCCTTTGGGCACTCTCCATTACTGGGCACCCTCCTTCCATTTTCCAGTAGACTATATGTTATACTTCTGTGGCACTAATTATTTTCTATTATGCTCAAAATGACAAAAAAAAATTATTAGGGAATTTAGAAGTGCAATGACAATTTTTGGGCTCTTGTTACCTTACCAAGTTGTCCACTTGGGAGGAGCTCTTGAATTTAGGGGCCCAGAATCCCTTAGATAATGGTCTGCTTTCTTTACTTGATATGAGGAGGCCAAAAACAGTTCTCCCAATCAGATTTCAAGCAGGCCTTTTAACAACCTCAAAATATCTTATCTGAAGCTATTCAGTCACTTAAAGACCACCTTCCTCAATTCTACTCCTCTTTCTCTCAAACCTAAGATGTCAATACCCTTCATACTTCCTCTTTCTCTTTTGTTCCTCCAAATGCGTTTCTATCTACCCCACCTCAATGAGCTTTACATAATGCACCTTTCATTGTACTATTTCTTCCTTCCCCTCACATAGGCTGTTTACTCATTAGTAGTTCCTGCATGCCTACATGGACCCAAGAAACTACAGTTTACCCTACTCAGCTCCTAGCACAACCTCACAACCCTAATTTGATTGCTGATTATGTGCTCACTTTCCTTTGGAAGCCTTGGGTTTCCCCCAAATTTCCGTGTCTGTCTCATATTTAAGGGAATTCTTCATATTATCAGTTGAGGGCCTTTTTCTTTTTTACTCTAGACTTCAAAAGAAACCTCCTTCAACTTTAGTACTTCTCAAAAAAAAAGTCAATTTATGCTTCCAATGAACGTAACTGGAGGGCTTTTTTATAGGCCTAAGGATTTGCATGCATACCTACTTTTCCACCAATGTAACACTATTATCATGGGAAGCAAGAGTATGTATAAAAGTCACTGCCTTATGTGATCTAATTGACCAGGAAACATAGGTGATGTTATGCATAGCTTTACCTAATATGCTTGGGATTAACATCCTATAAGTAATAATTGATCATTTTTTCTTCTTAATTAAAAGGGATAACATCTCTATTAAAGCAGCGCATATGAATTATAGGCTGCAAATCCATGAGACAATTATTTCAATGATCTAGAGATGCACCTATTGGTATCCTTCAACTAATTTGACTAGGTCTTACTATCTAGCTAATCCAAGTAGCTGTTATTATATTTTTAGCTAGATTTCTCTTTTCTTTTTCTTTTTTTTTTTTTTTTTGATTAACCACTTTGCCACCTCGGATTTAGGTTTTCTAGGTATATAGTTGAGCCAAAAAGCCAAGAAAAACATGTTACAACTACAAGTTTAGGCACAGAATCTTAGCTCCAGAGGGAGTGATGAACTTCTTTGGTTACTTGGTTCTCAAAAACATGGTAGAAATAAATGAACATAAAGGCTACATAGACAAAAATAGGAAAAAAAAATGAAATAACTTAAGACACCTGGAAATACTAAAATTAATAAAATATTTCTCCTTGTATTTAATTTAATAAATATAATCAATAAATTTATTTTTAAAAGGATATAGCATAACATTAGATATGCAAAAAATAGCTTCTTTTAAAAATAGTAATAAATCTTAATAGTTTAAAGAATGCAAAAGTTCTAGTTAAAATTAAGAAAATATTTTGCTTTCATCTTTCCATACTTAAGGTTAAGTGTTACTACCTCATGGTAGAATATTAAAGTTTCTTATATTTTTTAGATTTAGTGCTTTATTTTTCTAACATGTTTATGATTATTTTTTGAATATTTTGTTGTTGATTATTTCAATTATGTTCAGGTGACTTTTATTTGAATAATACATTTATAGTTTTACAGTGAAAATTTGTAAACTTAAAAGATGCCACATAAAGTATTTGAATTTCTAGCAAAATGAAAAGTGTAGAACATTCAGTGCTTTACGAAAAGCTGTATTAATTCAACCCATTGAAATTCTGCTATGTTTTCATACAGGAAACCCCCTACCCCGATCTCTCTTTAGTATGTGCTTCAGATAACGCAAAGAGAGAATGGCTTCTCTGGAGAGTAACTAAGCTAAGGACATTACTTTCTTCATTTTATGACAAACTGCAGATTTCACATTAAGAGGCAAATCCTTCATTTCAAAACATTAACCCATATAGTACTTAATAATTGAATTCTGTGTGATTTAGAGTTCAGAAATGTATTAAGTATAAAAATAGATTCTTTTCCTACTTTCCTTTGATTGTGCCCTGGATTTATTGTTATTCATTTTATAATCTTGCCTTTTAGAACTTTGTTTCAAAAGAGTCCTAGAGTTATCAATAATTGCTGAATTCAGTATCATTTCCCCCTTTACTTAAATTACTTGTCAATTAAAACGTTATCACTGAAGTTGAAATTTATTTGCACTTTATTTATTTGCACTCATTTATTAGAAGATTTGAGGGATTATTTTTATTCCTATTTTGTAATGAAGACACTTAAAAACATGTTAATCTATTAAAAAAAAACCCTCATATATTTCCATAGTGAAGCCTGGATTTGAACCAATGGAGTCAGGTTCTACAATTCATGCTCTTAGATGGCAGACTAGAAATTCTGCTATTAGAGTAGGGCAAAAGAGACTTGAGATATACTGGAAATGTCAATATAAAACCATGATCATTATTTTTAGAAAATAATTTCTCTCTTCTGTCCCTGAAATAATTAAAAACTCCTCATCTCTTCCATCACCCTGTTAGTCTCTAGTCATCATATGGGGCAAAGTGATGTGTAGGCTTTACTATTCAAATTTGTATTCTTATACTTTTATAACCTAAAAAAGGATCCTTGGTAGCGTGTCTGATTTCATTCCTTGGTCCATGCAAAAATCAAGATGAGTCTTGAGATACATTGTTAAAGAAAGAAAGGGCATTTCCAGTGCTTCTGGGTATAGAGACAGAAAATAATATTATATGACACAGAAATTCCATTCATAGGTATATTCCCTGGAAAATCTTATGCACATGTGTACCAGGAGGTGGGTAAAAAATAGTCATGACATTATTACTTTTAATGGCCCCAAACTAATAACACCAAATAGCCATCAAAAGTAAAATGAATAAATAATTATTGGTATATGACAATTAGAATTAATGGACAGCAGCTATAAACAAAGCCAAGAGTTGAAGTAAGACATGAAATAATGAAATTATATATCTGTGTCTATATTCAAAAGCAAACAGTACTTAATGATATTGCTTAGGAATGTATACATGAAGTACAATAATCCAAAAAATAAATAAATTATTTCCATAAAATGAGATAATGGCCAGTTCTAGAGATGAAGGGAAGCTATGACTAGGTAAAGACACTACAGGGAATTTTCTCTGTCATAGCTTGGGTAGTTATATATCTATTTGCCTTATAATTAATTATTAAACAGCACTTTCACATTTTTTGCACTTTTTTCTGCATGTGTGTTTTATGACACAATAAAGGAAAAATGTAAATTTAAAATGTGCTCATTTAATAAGTAGGCTGAAATTGAAAAACTAAAATTTACCACAAAATGTGGTATTAGAAACAAAAGTAAAGGATATTCAAAAAGGAGAAAAATTTATTAGGTAAACAAAAGTAAAGGCTTGCCTTGCACTCTAAGCAATGTTACAAAAAGATTTAAAGAAATAAATAAGGATAGGATAGTTTAACACTTTCTGAGGAAAATGCAAAAAAAAATACATTCTTACCTTTATAAAACCACATTAATACGGACTTGCTTTTAAATGAAGATTTGAAAAGCTGGATTGTTCTGAAGACTTATTCACTAATTAGAGTCTGTAGACTTTGCTGAACTGCATACAGCCCTACATTCGTTTTCTAGGGCTGCCACAACAAAGTACACAAAATGAGTGGCTTAAAAACAGAAATGTGTGGTCTCACAGTTCTGGAAACTAGAAGTGCACGATCAAGGTGTTAGCAAGTTTGGTTCCTTTTGAAAGCTGCTGGGAAGAATCTAGTCCATGGTCTCCCCTAGCTTCCGACACTTTTTGGCATTCTTTACCTTGTAAAATTACCCTCATCTCTGTTTTATCTTCAGGTAGCATGATAACCTGTGTGTATCAATCTCCAAATTTCCCTTTTTTATGAAGACACTAATCACATTGGATTAAGGCCCACCCTAATGACCTCACTTTAACTTCATGACCTCTCTAAATAAGAATCACATTCTGAGGTACTGGACAACAGTAAGACATCAAAATATAGATTTTGAGGGGAAAACAGTTCAACCCATAAAGTCTTCCCTTTTTTTTTTCTTTCTTTTTGTTTTTCTTTTTCTTTTTCTTTTTAATTCTTCTCTCCTTTTTTATCTGGAAATCTCTTTCTCATTGGATTCTAACCCAAATTTATTGAATGGTTCCTTTTCTTGCTACCTGTGTAGCATTTGAGTCAAATTCTATGCATGTTGAATTTAAAAAATACATATTAGCAACATTTTTTTTTGACACTCCACTAAATCTCTTCTTTTGTCATTTACTACTAGAAACAGACTGGAAATTATTAAGAACTTTCTTAAATTTCAAAAGATAGATCTATGGTAGAAGAAAATTTTCATATAAGAATTTTGCAGCTAATTAACATCTAAAGCTGATTCCCCTGTTCTTTACTGTGATCTTATTCTCACTCTGATCTTTCTTGTCTGTTCCTTTGAATGACTATATGCTTACTTTCTAATTTAAATATCTTTCCACATCTCAAATTCTTAGTGCTTGTGAATTTAGCTATTTATTACATATTGTTTTTGTGTCTTATTTTTGCTTGTAGTTATAAAAATGGGAGCCACCTATTTCCTCTTTTACTGTCAGCAGGATGATTTCTTTAGAGGAATATGTATCTATTAGATCTCTTAATCTGGTGCATATTTATGAAAAAAGGGGGGAGTTGTTTTGTTGTTTTTGTTGTCGTTGTATGGAAGAATACTCCTAGGACTTAGAGATTTAATTGGAAAACTATTGAAAAGGTAGTATTAGTTATATAGGTCAATGCATTGTTATCAGAAATGCAAACTCTTCTTGACAAGTCTTTATATTAATGCTAATTGACAATAATATGCTTCCACCATCGCATACAATAATTCATTGTGCTTTCAGGTCTACTTAGGATTCCTTCTATAACTTTTATACAAAAATAAAAAATGGATTTTAATCACAAATATTTAAACTTTATCAGTATGTCCACCATATCTGCATAGTAAACACTGTGCTTTCTTCAGTGTCAATGTGACTGGTTTGCATTTTGACTTGTTAGATAAGCTAATCATAGTTTTTTATTATTTTTTAATTCCAGTTAGTTACCGTACAGTGTCATATTAGTTTCACGTGTACAGGTAGTGATTCAACACTTCCATTCAACACTCAGTGTTCATCACAAGTGCCCTTCTTAATCCCCATCACTTATTTAACACATCCTCCCACCCACTTCCCTTCTCAGAACCATCAGTTTGTTTTCTATGGTTGTTTTTGGTTTGCGTGTCTCTCTCCTTTTTGCAAATGACATATCTGATAAAGGTTTAGTATCCAAAATATTTAAGGAACTTATATAAACACCAAAAAACAAATAATCCAATTAAAAAATAGGCAGAAAACCAAAGAAGGTATCCAGATGGCAACAGACACAGGAAAAGATGCTCAACATCACTCATCATAAGGGAAATGCAAATGAAAACTATCATAATATATCACCTCACACCTTTCAGAATGGCAAAATCAACCACACAAGAAACAGCAGGTGCTGGTGAGGATGTGGAGAAAGGGAAACCCTCTTACACTGCTGGTGGGAATGAAAACTGTTGCAGTCCTCTGGAAAACAGTATGGTGGGTCCTTAAAAAGTTAAAAATAGAACTATCTTATGATGCAGCAATTGCACTACTAAGTATTTACCCACAAAATACAAAAATACTGATTTGAAGGGATACATAAATCCCGATATTTATAGCAGCATTATCAACAATAGCCAAATTATGGAAAGAGTCCAAATGTTCATTGACTTTGATGAATGGATAAAGATTTTGTGTGTGTGTGTATTTATATTTATATATATATATTTATTTATTTATATATATATGCATATATAATGGAATATTACTCAGCCATAAAAAAGAACAAAATCTGGCCATTTGCAACGACAATGGATGGTGCTAGAGGGTAATACACTAAGCAAAATAAGTCAGAGAAAGATATACCATATGATTTTACTCATATGTGCAATGTTTTTTGTTTATTTATTTATTTTGAGAGAGAGAGAGAGAAAGTGTGAATGGTGAAAGAAAGAGAGAGAGAAAATCCCAAGCAAGTTCTGTACTATCAGTGCAGAGCCTGATATAGGTCTTGAACTCAGGAACCAAGAAATCATGATCTGAGCTGAAGTCTGATGCTTAAATGACTGAGCAACCCATGCACCCCTCATATGTATATTTTAAGAAAGGAAACAAGTGAGCAAAGGGAAAAAAGAATTATACTTTTGATATTGAAAATTCCACCAAGGTTAAAAGTCCTTATCAAAGACACCAGTCTTATTTAAGGTAATATGTGCTTAAATGTGAAAGATATCAATAATCTGTCATATTTTAAATTCTATGCAGTGCTTCATTTCTTTACAGTGCATGTATGCAGTATTTTCAAACTTATGTTGTGATTCAGAATCCTGTTGAAATGGCTGAAACTATATTGTCACTGGTTGAAGAAGTCATAGAAGAAATATTTATTGCTATGGGTTGCCTTACTGCCTAGAAACATTTTCAAATGGATTATATGAAAGTAAAAAAATCTATAATTTATTTTTATTTCAGTAGGAATAAGCACAGGATCTGTAACAGAAATATGTGTTAATTTTTTTCCATTATCTCTCAAAATATCTCAAGCTAATTAGTTGATCAAAGATTTAGAGAATAGCGGTCAGTTTAAAAATTGGATTACTTAATTAAATTCTGTGGCCTCTGGGTGACATTTATTACCTATCTGACAGGATATATTTCTTTCTTCATTTATATTCCCAAATAAAAATAGTATAGAGGTTTTTTTTTTCAGTTCATGCATTCTATTACTGCATGCCCTTAAGACATGATGATACTCTAAATGAGTATTGCTGTCTGTTTAAAACTAAGTTGAAAGTCATTTTTATATCTTATGTAGACAGTAACAAAATACCCCTCCCCCAGTTTCCCATTGTGCTCATTATGCTTTTGAGTGATTGGCAAATGATCTAGGTACTATTTTGTTAACTGTAATTTTCTTAGTATGTTCCTTAAAGTAAAAGCTTTTCAACATAAACAGTAATATGTAAAATTTAATCTATTGAATCTTTGATCTAGTTTAAAAAAGTATCATTGAAAATGTAAATTTCTTTACCATATTTTCTTGAAGTATTCCTATTAACTTATTTTATTAATAAATAATATTCTGTGATGTGATTCATCAGCTCAAAAATATTTCTAATCTCTTTTTTTACATTTTTTTAACCTTTATTTATTTTGAGACAGAGACAGAACACAAGCGGGGTAGGGGCAGAGAGAGGGGGAGACACAGAATCAGAAGTGGGCTCCAGGCTCTGAGCTGTCAGCTGACAGCCGGATGGGTGTATTGAACCTACGAACCGTGTGATCATGACCTGAGCCCAAGTCAGACACTTACCCAACTGAGTCACCCTGGCACTCCTCTAATCTCTTTTAAATAGAAAATTTGTATTAAAATTATGCTTGTGAACTCTTTTGATTTAATTTTTTAATGTTTATTTTTGAGAGAGAGAGAGAGACAGAGAGAGAGAGACAGAGAGAGAGAGAGAGAGAGAAACAGAGAGCAAGTGGGGGATGGGTGCAGATAGAGAGTGAGACAGAGAATTTGAAGCAGGCTCCAGGCTCTGAGCTGTCAGCACAGAGCCTGACACAGGACTTGAACCCATGAAGCGTGAGATCATGGCCTGAGCTGAAGTTGGCCACTCAACTGACTGAGCCACTTAGGCGCCCTAGAACTCTTTTGAATTTTTATTCAGCAATTATTTGCCAATGTACTATGAGTCTATATTTATGTTTTATAATACAAGATAGAATCTAAACTATGAAAATGATGATGATGTTGAGGCCTACTTTTGATGCATACTTAATTTTATTATAAGATTTTGTTAGCCCAATATATGATATGTTCACTATATTTAACAAAAGCAGCATAGCATTATTCATTAATTTTATGGTAACGTATCTGGACATTATTAATCTGCAAATATGAACATTAGAGCACATACCATCTATTCCAAGCTTTGCTACTTATTGGCTGTATGACACTGAACAACCCCTCTAATTCCTCTCAGCATCAACATTCTCTGAAAAAGTTGGAATGGTAATATTTACATTTCAATATTACTATATTAAGTATTATCCTACGTGTCTGTGTAAAAGTTTGCATACGTTATATATAAATGTACATGATAAAGACTGGCTGGTATGTGAATATAAAATAGAATGGTTCATTTCTTGAATATGTCAGTTAGCTATCCATCCCTTTATGCAATATATAGTCATTGAGTTATTGCTATGTATGAGATACTCTGCTAGGCACCAGGGATTCAATAATTCACAAGTCAGACATGGCCTCAGATAACTGGAAAAGGTAAAGATGATGATCAAGGATGAAATAAATACAAGTAGGGATCTGAATTGATTTCATGGTTTAAAATGTTGAAGGAACTCATATTCTGAGACAAAGAATTCCGTGTACATAAGTATATCCTGAGATTTCAAAGTATCATGAAGAAAATCTGCCAAAGAGATCAAGCAATAGGGATAGAGCCCATCCTCTCTTCCCTGCCCCCTACCCCTTTGTTTTAATTCTATTGTCTAATTAGAAACTGAAATTAGAAACGAGTCTTTATAAAATAATTATGAAGGCAAATATTTAAATTTAGTTGCTAGGATACTTTGGTTTTAAAGCATGCTTAAGCAATTAAATAATAGTTACAGACATTACGTTTTAGTAGACAAAAAGGATTATTAAGTATGTATGGCTTTGGAAGAATAGTTTAATTTACTATGATCCTTATGCATTAAATGAACCTGAAAGGATCAGTGTCCTCCAAAAGTGTTGGTAATTACTACTTGGACATAATATATTTTATTTTAATAAATATCATTCAAATGTGACTTTGGATAAGTTATTTAACCTCTGATTATGTCACTTTCCTCAAAATTTGCTCATTGTTGTCAGGCTCAAATATGATTTTTAAAAATATAAATTCTAAGTGCTGGAGATAAAATAGCTCTTATAGTTGTCTGATAAAGTTAGCAGTTTATATCAGGTTAAAACTATAATATAACACATTATCATGATATAGTGGAATTGAATTCAGAGCAAGATAAAGTGGATATTCTCACCCTTTTCTCGTACATCTGATCCAAGCTGTGACATCCTATGCAATTAAATTCATGAGCCTGATGGTGGAGATTACGATATCTACATTGAATGTTGTATAGGACAAATGAAAACCTAATATTATGGCTGAAATGTAGGGATAGTTTGATAAATACCCAGATTTCTTATCTTTTTCCCTGTGTTTTGTATTTATAATATTCAAGCCAAAATGATCTTTAACAGATTTTTTCAGTATATGTAGCTTTGAATTGCTCTGATGCAATCTCTTTTGTGTTTTTATTTTACACTTATCTAAATTAAATTGCTACTTTTTAATTGTGATATGTGTTGATGCTTATTATAGTTTCTTCCTAAAAGTATTAAGTTCTGGATATTCACCCCTTCTGAGAAATATTGTCTCAGACCTATTGAGTTCCTATTTTTGATTTTGCATGTTTTCAACAGAAGAATATGACAGGCATTTCCTCATTGTCTGAGTTATTATGAAATCAAGAAGCCTACTGGAAAGTATCTAGTATTGTACCCTTTGGTTATGCTAACAGGCATTGTTTTGTTAGCTATGGTGTTATTTTCACTTCTCTTCATATCGCTTCTCTTCATTATACCTTTGTAAAAGCTGAAAACATTTCATTAAAACAAGCTTTTTAAAAATTTTCTAGGGACAGTCAGCACATTTCAAGGAAATTCTCCTGCTCTCAAACCTTCAGGTGTGCTAAATAATATCAAACTCTTTGTCATGGCTTTCTGATGCAAACTTACATTTCCACCTTTTCCCACTATACCTTTATATATATATCTGACTTAAGCCAAATTGGTATGTCCCCATACCTCACACTCAGTTTATATTTGCCCACTCTATATCTTTTAAAATTCTTCCTTCTAACTTAGGACTTTCTGTCCCACTCATGTCTGCTCATCAAAATGTTATTCCTTTTGCCCATTCAGTTCACATCCTAAGGTGATTAGATTTTCAAGCAGTATATTTGACCAATGACCTCTAATTGATTCTAACATTCTGGAAATGAATAATGTCATATGTAATTTTGCATTGTTAAGTGAGTAGAGTGAAATGCTTGTATTTGGCAGTAATGAATAAACATTTGTGAATACGTCTCGATGAATAATGTCAGGCTGCATTTTTTTTAATACAATGGAAATTTCAAAGACAAAACGGGGAAAATATTTAATAAAAAAGAATTACCAGCTAGGCTTACAACATGATAAAGTATTTGAATAGCAAACACATAAATAACTGAATGAAATTTTAGCTATCCAAATAGTTTTCTCTGATATGAGAAAGACGGTTTCTCTTTTCCTTTTGGATCTGGCCAGTATAAATGTCAATTAGGAGCAAAGCTTGGGGCACCTAGGTGGTTCAGTCAGTTAAGTGTCTGACTTTTGATTTTGGCTCAGGTCATGATCTCATGATTCATGAGATTGAGCCATGAATTGGGTTTTGCACTGACAACATGAAGCCTGCTTGGGATCGTCTCTTTCTCCCTCTCTTTCTGCACCTCCCATGCCCTCTCTCTTTCTCTCTCCCTCTCTTTCACTTCTTCCCTCAGAATAAATACATAAACATTAAAAAAACCCAAAACATTAAAAAGCAAGACTTAAACATCATGGCAGCATAACATGTCTCTTGTTTTGGTCCCTTTAACAACTAAAATCTGGCATCTGGCATCTCTGTGGGAGTCATGGATGTAGACCCATATGCTGAGGGATCTAAGATGAGTCTCACCCACTGTGCATCAGGTAATAAGAAGATAGAATGTGGTATGGGCTGTGGAACTGACAGAAGCCGATGGACCAGCTTCAGCCATTCTTGGCCACAGTCTGGCAGCACTGGGAAGAGTGCTGACTTGGACAGAAACCCATGGGTGAGAGAGCCTTCGTAGAAGTCTATATTTTTAAGGGAAAAAAAGACTTTAGGTGCATGAGAGCATGGATGAGGAACTTTGCCAGCATCACTCTTCCCTCAGAGGTGGCATAACTTAGAGAAAGAGAAGCCTGGGGATCTCCCCAATGGGGGGAATAAAGAGCAGTGGGTAAGTCCAGCTTCCCTAACTGTGAGGACACTGCTGAATAAACCTGATTCTCCCCTAGGCACCTAGAATATTCAAGTGCGAGTTCCATAACCGGGAGGAGGGAGAAGATCACGAAAGAGGAAAATAATATCAGAGGACATTAAAGGGATGGGTTCCTGCTGACACTTTTCTGGCTCCAGTCATAAGCCTGCCCATGAAGTACTGAGAGAACTTCACCCAAAAATTCCCTTGACTGGCCTACAGGCACCCCCAAAGCCTGAATGCCAAACCCATGCCTCCTCTCCACTCTGTGGCTATCTCCTTATGTGCACTTTTGGAGGTGGCTGTGAGAATGAGCTTAGGCAGACAAGGAGTATGCACAGAAAGCAGTCCAAGACCTGTGAGCAAGGGAGAAATCATAGTCCTTAGTTGTAGTGCCATCTTTGGGAAAACAAAAAAGAGGTTTCCAGCAGATGGCCTGGCATGCTGTAAGATAGAAAAAAGACATACAAGCTTAAGAATTCTTTCACATGAGGGAGCACGAATTGTGGAGCAGGTGTACCCATACAAGGTGGAAGAAATTGTCAGAATATATAGCAGAACCAATGAAAATATCTCTCACCTGAAGGCAGGTAGTAAAGATTGAAAGAGTTGATAGCTACTTCAAATGTAAAGCAGCAATGAAAACCTCTGAAGGACATAAAGAATCAAGAAAACATGACATCACTAAAGATTTCAATAATCCTTCAGTAACTAAAATCAGTGAGGTGGAGAATGATGATTTAAGCAATAAAGAATTTAAAATAGATATTTTGAGGAAACTCAATAAGCTACAAGAAAGCACCAAAACACAATTCAATGAAATCAGAAAATCATTATGTGAAGAAAAGACAAATTTAACAAAAAGATAGAAATCATGTAAAAACACCAAACAAAAAACCTGCAGCTGAAATAATCGATGAATGAACATCAGAATAGACAACCAGAAGAAAAAAAAATCAGTGAATTAGAGGGTAGGAATTTTGAAGTAAACTACTCAGAGGAAAACAAAGAAATAGAATGAAAAAGAGTGAGGAAAGCCTACACAATCTATGGAACACCATCAAAGGAACCAGTATCAGAATCATTTGAGTTTCAGAAGAAAAGGAGAAATGGACAAAAAATCATTTAAAAAGGATTGAGAACTTCCAAAACCTGGGAAAAATTGGACATCCAACTTCATTAAGATAACATATCACCTCATTATTTCAATTCAAAGTTATGTTCACCAATGCACACTGTAATGAAACTCTCAAAATCAAAGACAAGAATCCTAAAGGCATCAAGAGAAATAAAGATTTTCGCCTACAAAGGAACCTCCATTAGATAATCATTAGATTTCTCAGCAGAAACCTGAGAGGCTAAAGGCTGGGAGAGAGTGGGATGATACACTGAAAGTACTAAAAGAAGCCAAATTGCCAGCCAATAATACACTATTCAGAAAAAAATTATCTTTAAGAAATGTAAGAGAAATAAAGACACCCAGACAAAAGCTTACGGAGTTCATCATAACTAGAACTGCCTTACAAGAAATGCTGAAAGTTCTTCAAACTGAGAAGATGCTAATTAGTAACATGAAAATATACAAGATATATAACACACTGGTAAAAGTAAATGTATAGTCTGATTCAGAAAATGCTAATTCTGTAATACGCTGTGGTGTTAACCTCTTAAATATAGCATAAAGATTAAAAGAAGAGTATTAAAAATAACTATAGCTACTATAATTTTTAATTAATATACAATATAAAGAGGTAGATTGTGATATTAAAAACACAAAAAGGAGGAGAAAGGGGTAGAAGTTTTATATGTCATGGAATTTAAATTGCTATCAACTTTCAATAGATTGTTTCACATATGATATTATATGTGGGGCGCCTTGGTTGCTTAGTTGTTTGAGCATCTGTCTTCGGCTCAGGTCATAATCTCATGGCTCGTGGGTTTGAGTTCCAGGTCGGGATCTGTGCTGGCAGCTCAGAGCCTGAAGCCTGCTTTGGACTTTGTGTCTCCCTCTCTCTCTGCCCCTCTCCCACTTGTGTCTGTCTCTCTCTCTCTCAAAAATAAACATTAAAAATTTTAAAAAAAGATATGTAAGGCTCATGGTAAAGGCAAAGCAGAAACTTACAGCAAATTCAAGACAGATAAAGAGAAGGGAATCAGAGCATAATACTGTGAAAAATTACTATTCCACAAAGGTACTCACTCAGCAAGGGAAAAAAAAAGGACAATGGAACTACAAAACAGAAAACAATGAAATGATATTAGTAAGTCATTACATATCAATAATTACTCTAAATGCAGATGGATTGAATTCTCTAATAAAAAGGCAAAGAGTGGCTGGGTATATAAAAAAAATAGCTACAGGGGGTGCCTGGGTGGCTCAGTTGGTTAATTGTAGAACTCTTGGTCTTTGCTCAGGTCATGATCTCACTGTTGGTGAGTTGGAACCCCACATTGGGCTCTGCACTGACAGCGTGAAGCCTGTTTGTTATTCTGTGTCTCCCTCTCTCTGCCCATCCCCCACTGGTGTGTTCATGCTCTCTCTCTCAAAATAAATAAGTAAACTTCAAAAAAAAAGGAAAATTATATGCCGCCTACAGAAGACTTCAGATTTAAGAGCAAACTTTGGCTCAAAATGAAGGGATGGAAAAATATACTCCATCCAAGTGGAAGCCAAAAGAGAGCCGGGTATCTATACGTAATACTAGAAGTCCTAGATGGACTAATAAGGCAAGAAAAGAAATAAAAGGCATCCAATCAGACAGGAAAAGTAAAATTGTTTTTATATGCAGATGATATGATCTTTTATTTAGACAATACTAAAGACTCAACCAAAAAACTGTTGGAAGTAATCAACAAATTCAGTAAAGTTGCAGGATATACAATCAATATACAGAAATCAGTTGCTTTTTTATACACTAATAAAGATAGCTGAAAAAGAAAAAAAATAATTTTATTTACAATAGTGTTAATACAATAAATTACTTACGAATAAATTTAAGCAAGTAATTACAGGATCTGTAATCAGAATACTATAAGATTTTTGTGACAGAAATTTAAAGGTATACAAATAAATGGAAAGATATCCTATGTTTATAATCATAAAAGTTAATATTGTTAAAATGTTCATATACCCAAAGACATCTGTAGTTCAATATAATTGCTATCAAAGTTTCAATGGCATTATTTACAGGTATAGAAAAAAATCTTAAAACTTATATATGTAATGCTCCCGATTTCGAATCGGAGGGACCACCAAGGAGCCGATACTGATGCAAACGCACGAGGGTTTATTTGCAAGTTCGAGCTTGGGCCCAAGTATACCTGACACAGCAGAGCAGGGACCTGGACCCCTAGGTTAAGAGGCTTAGCAGTTTTATAGGGGCCAGTGGCCAATGAGATTGTAACACACATAGAATGTTGCATAGTCATGTCAGTCCACACGCAGGTGGCCAACTGAATTACAATTTACCCTATAGTAACTGTTTGAACTACCCTATCACTCTGGTCAGAATTGGCGCACAAGTTTGGCGGGCAAAAGGCGGGGTTTAAGAATTGGCAGTTAGGGGTTCCGCATTCCTCCATGAGCTGGTTTACAGTAAGGGTGTGCTCAGCGGCTTGACTAGGGTGGGGGAGTGTCTTAGCAATAAGTAGGTCATGTGGGGGGTATACATGAGATGGTGGGTGTAGCAGAAAATGGAGTTAGTCTTGCTGTGCTTGTCCAGGGGTAGGGGATTTTTGTTAAATTCCTTGGGTCCCACAATGTAGAACCACAAAAGACCCCGATAGCCAAAGTAATCCTGTGGAAGAAGAAAAAAGTTGAAAGCATCATACTTCTTGATTTCAAAGTATACTACAAAGCTATAATAATTAAAACAGTATGATACTCACATAACAATAGGTACATAGACCAGTAGAACAGAATAGAGTCCAGAAATAAACTCCTACATATATGTTCAAGTAATATTTGACAAGGGAGCCAAAAATACTCAACAGAGAAAAGATAGTCTCTTAAGTAAATGTTAGGAAAACTGAATAACTACAGCAGAAAAATGAAATTGGGTCCCTATCTTTCACCATTCATATAAGTTAACTTGAAATGTATTAAGGACATCAAACTGGAAAACTAGAGGAAAAGAGAGGGAAAATGCTCCTTAACATTGGTCTTAGCAAAGATTTTTTTTTTTGCATATGACACTAAAAGCACAGCACAAAGGCAAAAATAGACAAGTGCAAGTACATTAAACAAACAAACAAAAATAAAAAAAATGAAAAGGCAATATACAGAACGGAAGAAAATATTTGCAAGGAATACATCTTATAAGGTATTAATATCCAAAATAAATAAAGAATCCATCAATCACAAAAAGAATCAATCACAAAAAAAGCAAATAATTTGATTAAAAAACGGGTGGAGGAATTAAATAAGGCATTCTTCCAAAGAAGAGATATGAATGGATAACATATACAAGAAAAGATACTCAACAAAACTTGTCATCAAGGGAATGCAAATCCAATAAGGAGATACCACCTCATACACCTGTTAGAATGACTGTCATCAGACACACACACAGACACACACAGACACACACACACACACACACACACACACACACGCACACACAAAACAAACAAATAGAAAACACACCAAGAGATGATAAGTGGTGGCAAGGATGTGGAGAAAAGAGAACGCTTGTGCACTCTTGGTACAGCCATTATGGAAAATAGTATGGGGGTTTCTCAAACATCAAAAATAAAAATATATAATCCTGCAATTCTACTTCTGGATTTATATCCAAAGGAAGTAAAACCAGGACGTCTAAGAGATAGCTGCAGTCCATGTTCATTTCAGCATTCTCCACAATAGTGAAGATACGGAAACAACCTAAATGTCCATCAAGGTGAATGGATGAAGATGTGAGATACACGCATACATGCACACACACCCACATCCACCCCCCCCACACACACACTGAAATATTATTCAGACAAGAGAAAGAAGGAAATCCTGACATTTGTTACAACATGGATAGGCCTTGAAGGCATTACGCTAAGAGAGGTAAGTCAGAGAAAGACAAAACTATATTATATCACATATGTGAAATCTAAAAAATTAAAAAAAAATTTAAAAAGCCAAACTTGTAGAAACAGGGTCAAATTAGGTAGTTTATTAGGAGTTATTAGTTGTTAAGAGTTATTAGGAGCTGTAGGGAAATTGGGAAGATGTTATTCAAAGGGCACATACCTGCAAGTAGAGGATGAATAAGTTCTGTGTATCTAGTGTACAGCACTGTGATTATCGTTATCACTACTGTATTGTATATAATTAAAGTTGCGAAGATAACGGATCTTAAATGTTCTCAAAACAGAAAGAAATAATAATTGTGTGAAGGGATGAAAGTTATTAGTTACCACTAGAGTGGTAATCATCTTGCAATGTATAAATGTGTCAAATCAATATGTGTTCGCCTTACACTTACACAATGTTATATGCCAACTGTATCTCAAAAAGATTAAAAAACGGAAGTATAATTAATGTATCAAAAACACAACTGAAATTTATAGCTAGAAATGTGAAAAAGAAACTATTACCTAATTTATATTAAAAATATATAGCTCTCCATGAAAAAACAAAAGTAGATGTTGAAACATGATCTCTTTAAGTTTGGCGTGTACACAAATTATGTTTGGTATATCCTAGCATTCTTATTAGTATGTCTCATTAATATAATTTGTACTAAATGATAAAATATCTAACATGTCCCTTTTTTTAATCACCTGCAAAGTATTAATGGATTGAGAAATCTTGGAATGGCTATCCAAAATCTTCCATTGGGTTTAGTTTCCTGGTTTTAAAAAAATACTCCTTTGCTTTTCAGGTAATTTTTAAATAATTGCTTAGATATAACCAAGTTGGCTATTTTCATATAACTATTTTTATGAAAGGATGCTTTAAGACTGGGAGGCAACCACCAAACCTAGGGTTTGAAGCAGGTAGTGTGTTCATTTAATTAAGACATACATTTTTTTTTCTTCTCTATAATACAAGTCAGGCTTGCCAGGCTAATCACTACTCAATTCTCGAGATCAGATGAATATTCTTTATTTCTTTGGTAGATTTATAAACTTAAGCAAATTTAGTATTCTCTCCTGGCATTTTGAAGGGTGACAAAAATTATGACTGTTAAATATTAGTTATTCTGATTTCTGATCTTAAAAATATATACTACCCCATTAAGAAAACAGTTAGATAAAATGTATAGTTTCAGATATGTAATCCAGGGGATTCAGATAAACATTCCTTTGCAATATTTCATACACTATCAGTTTTGCAGGGTTTCATAATTGAAAGTATTACCTCTGCAAATAAAATGTGAGAGATTCTATTTTCGTAAGTTTCGGGTGTTTTAAAATTAAAACTTTATTATATCCTATAAGAGCAGTTAAAGGTTCACAGCAAAACTGTAAGGAAGATAGAGTTCCCATATACTCCCTGCCTGCCCCTGCACGTGCATAGCCTCCCCTACTATCAACATCCTCCACCAGAGTGGTATATTTGCTACAATTGACACACTTACATTAACATATCGTAATTACCTTAGGGTTCATCCTTGGTGTCTTGCATTCTACGAATTGGGATATATGAGATATATAGATATATAGATATATGACATATATCCATCTTAAGGTTTCATACAAAATATTTTCACTGCCCTATAAAGTCATCCCCCCCACCATTGCAATCCCTAGAAACCATTATTTTTTAATGTCTCCAAAATTTGCTTTTCCCTGAATACCTTATATAGTAAAATCTTGGATTGTGAGTAACTTGTTCTGCAAGTATTCTGCAAGAAGAACAAACATTTTTAATAAACTTTAACCTGATAAATGAGTTATATCTTGCAACATGAGTAGTTTGTGACGCCGTACGTCACATAATCACAATTGAGCCAATGGTTTTTGAAATTCACTTTGATATACAATTCTTTGGATTATAAGCATGTTCCTGGAATTAATTATTCTCACAAACCAATGTTTTATTGTAATTGGAATTATACTATATGAGGCCATTTTGGATTGGCTTATTTCATTTAGTCAAAGGCATTCAGGGTTCTTTCGGTTTTGTTTTGTTTTTGTCATGGATTGATCATTCATTTTCTTTTAACACTGAATAATAATCTGTTTTCTGGATATACCACAGTTTATCTATTTCCCTACTGAAGATATCTTATACTCTGAAATTTAGGCAATTATGTATAAAGCCATATTTGTGTGCAGGTTTTTGTGTGGATATAAGTGTTAAATTCCTTTGGATAAATACCTAGGAGATATTTTACTGGATTTTATGGCATGTTTAGTTTTGCAAGAATCTTCTGAATTGTCTTCTGAATTGGCTATGCCATTTTCCATTTCTACCAGCAATGAATGAATGGAAATTTTCCATTTCCACCTCCACATTCTCACCCCATTTGGTGTTGTCAGTGCTTCAGGTTCTGGCCATTCTAATAAGTGTGTATTAGTATCTTACTGTTGCTTTAATCTGAATTTCTCTGATGACGTAGGATACAAAACTGTTTTTATATGCTCATTTGCCTCTTGCATATCTTTTGTGAAGTGTACCTTCAGGTCTTTGATCCATTTTTCAATTGGGTTGCTTTTCTGTTGTTGAGGTTTAATAGTTCGTTGCACATTTTAGATGAGAGTTCATTATCAAATATATCTTTTGCAAATATTTTCTCACAGCCTGTCTTCTCATTCTCTTCACATTGTCTTCCACAGAGCAGATTTTTTTTTTAATGAATTCCAGCTTATCCATTAGTGTAAAACCTTGGATTGCAAATAGCTTGTCCTGTGAGTTTTCCACAAGATGAGCAAACCTTTACAATAAATTTTAACTTGATAAGTGAGTGCGATGCTGGTAGTACATGGTGCCAAACATCACATGGTCACAACTGAGCCAATTGTTCTTGAAATTCACTTTGATATACAAATGCTTTGGATTACAAGCATATTTCCAGAACAAATTAGGCTCACAAACCAAGGTTTTGCTGTATTTTGTTTTATTATTTTTTATGGATTTTTTTTGGTGTTATATCTAAAAAGACATTCCCATACCTAAGCTCATCTAGGTTTTATTTTTCTGTTATCTTCTAGGGGTTTTAGAGTTTTATGTTTTAGACTTAGGTCTAAATAAAATGATGCATTTTGAGTTAGTTTTTGTGGAGGGTATTAGGTCTGTGTCTAGATTCATTTTTTGCATGTGGATGTCCAGTTGTTCCAGCACCATTTGTTGAAAAAACAATTATTTGCTCTATTTTATTGCCTTTGATCCTTTGTCAAATATCAATTGACCATATTTATGTGAGTCTATTTCTGGGACCTCAGTTGTATTCAGTTGATTTATATTGCCACACTCTCTTGTTTACTATAGTTTTATGGTAAGGCTTGACATTGAGTAATGAAGTCGCCCAACATTATTCTTCTCCTTCAATACCATTTTGGCTATCCTGGGTATTTTGCCTCTCTATATAAAGTTTAGAATCAGTTTGTTGTAACCACAAGATAACTTTCTGGGATTTTGATTGGGATTGCATTGAATCTACAGATAAAGTTGGGAAGAACAGACATCTTGACAATATTGAGTCTTCTTATCCATGGATATGAAATATCTCTGCACTTATGTGGTTATTATTATTTTTTATTTAATTCATCAGATTTTTGCACTTGATCTTAGCCAAAAGGCCGAGAAGCGATTAATTCATCAGATTTTTGTAGTATTCTTCATACAGATCTTGCACATATTTTGTTAGATACATACATAAGCGTTTTATTTGGAGGAATGGTAATTTAAATGGAATTGTTTGTTTTTAATTTCAAATTCCACTTCGTTGTTCTTTGTTCTTTATTGGTATATAGGAAAGCAGAACATTTATGTATATCAGCCTTGTAGTATGGAAACTTGTTATAATTGCTTATTAGTTCTAGGAGATTTTAGTTGATTATTTTTGATGTTCAACGTAGATGATCATGTCATCTGTGACCAAAGACACTTTTGGTCATCTTTCACAATCTGTATGACTTTTATTTCCTTTGTCCATCAAAGACATCTTTCCCAATCTGTATGTCTTTTATTTCCTTTTCTCACTTTTTGGCATTAGCAATAAGTTCCAAATATGATGTTGAAACAGTTTAAAGAGGGAATATCCCTGCTTTTTTCCTGATCTTAATGAGAAAGCTTCAAGTTTCTCATTTTTAAGGATGACATTAGCTATAGGTTTTTTATAGATATTCTTTACCAAGATGAGGAAGTTCCCCTCTATTCTTAGTTTACTGAGAGTTTTTATGGTGAAATGTGTTGGATTTTGACAAATGTTCTTTTGGCATTTATTGATATGATCATATGATTTTTATTTTTTAGACTGTTGATATTATGGATTACATTAATTGATTTCCTTTTTTTACGTTAATTGATTTTCAAATGCTAATCTAGACTTGCATATCTGCAATAAAATCTACTTGATCACGGTATATAATTCATTTTATAGATTATTAAGACTATTTGCCAATGTTTTGTTGAGGAGTTTTGTATCTATGTTCATGAGAGATATTAATTTGTACTTTTCTTCTCTAGTAACATTTTGTCTGATCTTGGTATTAGGGTGATTCTGGTCTCATACAATGAGTTAGAAATGTCCCCTCTGCCTCTTTACATTGAATGAAATTATAAAGAATTGGTATAATATTTTTCTTAAATATTTTATAGAATTCACCAGTGAACATATATTTGCCCCTTGCTTTCTGTTTTGGAATGGTATTAATTATTTATTAAATTTCTTTAATAGATAAATGCCTTTTCAGATTGTCTATTTCTTCTGGTGTGAATTTTAGCAAATTATATCTTCCAGAGAATCTCCCCATTTAATCTAGATTTTCAAATTGTGATCACAGAATTAATTGTTCATACTTTTCCTTTATTATCTTTTTAATTCCACATGATCTATAATGATGTTCACTTCTTTCATTTCTGATATTAGAAATTTTTGTCCTTTCTGTTTTGTTTTTCTTTGTTAATCTGTCCAAGGCACATCAAATTTATCGATCTTTTCAAGGAACTGGATTTGGTTTTGTTAATATTCTATTTGGTTTCCTATTTTCAATTTCATTGATTTCTGATCTAAGCCAACTAATTTGGATTTAATTTGTTCTACTTCTCTCTTATTTCTCATGATAGAAGCTTACATGATTGATTTTAGATCTTAGTTTCTAACATATCATTCAATGCTATAAATTTCTCTCTAAGCCAGCTTTCATTTTTTTTCACAAATTTGATAAATTATGTTTTCATTTTCACTTAGTTCAATACATTTAAAAAAAAATTCTTGTAAGATTTATTTGACCTGTGTGTTACTTTGTATGTTTTTGGTTGTTACATTCTTCGGGTTTTTCCAGTTAACTTTCTATTATTGATTTCTAATAATTCCATTGTTGTATGAGAATATGTTATTTCTATTCTTTTAAATATGTTAAGGTTTGTTTTATGTCCCAGAATGTGGTTATTTTGAGTAAAGCTCTGGCGAATTTGAGAAAAATCTGTATTCTTCTGTTGTCAGATGACACAGTCTGTGTTTAGCTATATATATATATATATATATTCAGTTGATTGATAATGTTTTTGAGTTCAACTATTTTTTTCTCATTTTCTGCTTAATAGATCTGTCCATTTCTGAGAGGTGTTAAAGTCTCCAACTACAATACTTGATTAATCTATTCCTTTTTGCATTTCTATTTGTTTGTCTCATATATTTTGATGCTCTTTTGTTACATATACACACATTAGGGTTATTAGGTCTATTTGGAGGATTGACTCCATTATCCTCATGTAATGATCGTCTTTATCCCTGATAACTTTCCTTAATCTGAAGTCTGCATGGTCTGAAATTAATATAGCTATTCCTGTTTTTTTTTTGACTACTGCTAGCATAGTGTGTTTCCCTCCTTTCACTTATGTTTAATCTATATTTGTCCTTACATTTAAAGTGGATTTCTTGTAGACAACTCATAGTTGGGTTTTGCTTTGCGATCCACTATGAAAATCTGTTTTTATTGGGTGCATTTAAACCATTGACAAAGTTATTATTGATATATTTGGATTAAAATCTACCATATTTGTTATTGTTTTCTATTGGTTGCTCTTCTTTATTATTTTAGATTTTCACTCACTTTCTGCCATTTGTGATTTTAACTGAGCACTGTATATGATTCTGTTTTTCTCCATTTTTTAAAATGCGTATCTATTATACTTTTAAAAAATTTTTTCAGTGGTTGTTCTAGAGTTTGCAGTATACTTTTGTAACTAATTCAAATCTACTTTCAAATAATTTGCTCCACTTCATAAGTAATGTACCTTATAATAAGAAATAATTCTAATTTATCCTTCCTATTCCTTGTATCATTGCTGTCATAATTCTACTTATACATAAGCATAGACATGGTTATGTACTTTATATGCATATATAAGAATACTTAATTGAATACACTGTTGGTATTAATATTTTAAGCAAAAACTTACCTGTTATGTCAATTAATCATTAAATAAAAGTTTTTATTTTATCTTTAGTTACTACTTCTTTGATGCTCTGCTTAAATTTGTACAGCTTTGAGTTTATGGGTGGCTCCACTGGTTAATTGTCTGACTTGGGCTCAGGTCATGATCTTGTGGTTTGTGGGTTTGGGTCCTGTGTTGGGCTCTGCACTGACAGTGGGTAGCCTGCTTGGGATTCTCTCTCTCCCTTTCTCTCTCTCTCTGCCCCCCACCCCCAACTTGTGCTTTCTTTCTCTCTCTCAAAATAAATAAACTTAAAAAAATAAACAAGTTTCTAACCTATATTATTTTCCTTCTTTCTAAAGATTTTATCATTTCCTGCAAACAAATTCTCTCAATTTTTGTTTGCCTAAGAAAATCTGTGTCTCCTTCATTTTTGAAGGATAATTTGACAGAGCACATAATTTTAAACTGGTGTGGTTTTGTTTTGTTTCTCTCACTTTAAATATTTCACTGTTCTTCTTGCTTGGTTTCTGAATAGTCAGAGGTAATTAATTCTTATCTTTATTTCTCTATAGGTGAGGTGTTTCTTTCTCCACACCCTCCCCCCCACCCTGGCTTTTTGTCTTTATCATTTATATTCCATAGTTTGGAAATTACATGCCTAGGAATACTTGTTTTTGTTTGTTTTGTTTATTTGTTTGCTTGGCATATATCCTTGACAATGTTCTCTGAGCTTGCCGTATCTGTGGTTTGTTATCTGATATTAATTTGGGAAAATTATCAGTCATTATTGTTTCAAATATTTCTTTGGTTTCTTTTTCTCTTTCTTATCCTTCCAGTATTCCCATTAAACATTTGTCATACCTTTTGTGGCTGTCTCACTGTCTTTGGGTATTCAGTTGATGTTGTTATTGTTGATGAAGATTTTGCTCTCTTTGCTTTTTTTTTTTTTTTTTTTGAGTGTTCTCTTGATACATCTTCTGGCTCGGAGATTCCTCCCTCAGCCATTTATGGTTTACTAAGTCCATCAAAGGTATTTTTATGTTTCTATTACAGATTTCTGATCTTTAGTGTTTTGTTTCCCTCTTAGGATTTCCATCTTTCTGCTTACACTGTCCATCTCTTCTTATGTGCTGTTTAGTTTATCTGTTATAGCCCTTATATATCAGATAAATAGATAGATGATAGATAGATAGATAGATAGATAGATAATAAATGATAGATAGATAGATAGATAGATAGATAATAAATGATAGATAGATAGATAGATAGATAGATAGATATGTATCTCCCTATTCTGATAATTCCAACATTCCTGCCATGTGTGGCTCTGATTCTTGCTCTATCTCTTCAAATTATGTGGGTTTTTGTTTGTTTTGCTTTGTTTTATTTTGTATTGTTATTTGGTATGTCTTATAATTTTTTCTTGATAGCTAGACATGACATACTGGGTAAAAGGAATTGCTGTAAGTAGGGCTTTTGTTATGCAGTAGTGAGATGTGGGGTCCTTTAGTGAGCCTATGCCTTTGGACTATGAACTTCACAGAGCTTCTTAATTATTTTCTCCCTTTTAAGTTGGACAAAAGGGCTAGACGGTGCTGGAGTTGGGTATTTTTATTTTCCCACCCTTAGCTCTGACTATACCCCAGGAGGTTAAGCTGATGAACTAACTACTTTCCCCTCAGAATAGGCCTTCTTACAAAAAACAGAGTACTCTGAATGAGTTTAAAATGGTTTCTACCCTTCTCACCCCTCTAAGCAGCAGGGGATTTTTTTCTGATATTTACTGTGAGAAACTGGTAAAGAACTCAGTGGGAAATTTTTAACAATATTTTCCCCCCAACTATGGCTGCATCTGCCTGGAGTTTGTAACTCTCAGATGTGTCCCCACTGAACCTCCCACAATTCATCAATTATAGTTCCAGATTTTCCTACCCTGGCACTGGTTTCCAGGAGGTTTCTACTCAGATGTTTCTCTTCCCTTAAGCAGCAACTCTCTGTATCTGCCCATCTGTCTCTCCAGTCTTGGGGGAAGAAGTTTGCATAGTGTCCTCCCCTGTCTTATGAATCCAAGAACAGTTGTTAATTATTTACCCTGTTCAGCTCCTTATAATGGTATGGTGATTTTCAAGGTCCTTATATGCAGATTCAGAAAACCCTGTGGGTGTTTTCTATCTATATCTCTCTCTATATACAACATCACTTATTTTCATGAAAAATAAATATCAAATTGTTTTCTCTATATTCTTATGTAAATATTTAAATTTTTTAAATGTTTATTTAGTTTTGAGAGACACAGAGAGAGAGACAGAGACAGAGTGCAGCAGGGGAGGGACAGAGAGAGAGGGAGACACAGAACTTGAAGCAGGCTCCAGGCTCCAAGCTGTCAACACAGAGCTGGACTGGGGGCTGGAACTCACTAACTGAGAGATCAGGACCTGAGCTGAAGTCTGACTCAATAGACTGAGCCGCCCAGGAGACCCTATTCTTATGTAAATATTAAGCAGTCTACTCTCAATTCTAACTTAAAAGGAATTTAAACTAAAAGATCTTTCTATTTAATGATTACTATCACTGCATGGAATGGATAATCTTAGTTTAAATAGCAAAATTCCTTTAATCTATAGTGCAAGTTTAAAAATAAATTTAAAGGGGCGCCTGGGTGGCGCAGTCGGTTAAGCGTCCGACTTCAGCCAGGTCACGATCTCGCCGTCCGTGAGTTCGAGGCCCGCGTCAGGCTCTGGGCTGATGGCTCAGAGCCTGGAGCCTGTTTCCGATTCTGTGTCTCCCTCTGTCTCTGCCCCTCCCCCGTTCATGCTCTGTCTCTCTCTGTCCCAAAAATAAATAAACGTTGAAAAAAAAATAAATTTAAAGAAATAACTAGGTAAATAATTAAGTATGTAAATGACTTACAATTCAAACTCTCCAGACTACAGTTAAAACTAGAACATGTGGGAAAAGCAATAGATGACTAGATGTTTAGGTAGGTAGAAGACAGAGGTTAGCTAAATAGTTGGAAATTAAAACAGCATTAATTATATGGGAAAAATGATATATAGTCACAGGAGAAAATAACCAGAATATTCTCACTACACTCTTTAATCTTTACACTAAATTACATAGGTCAATATGTTTTATTTTTACAGTGTTTTAAATTTTAAATAAAACTGTTCTGCATATAAACATTTTCTACATTAATATATCAATTGTGAAATTATGTTTTTTTTTTTTCTAAAGTTTATTTATTTTTGGGACAGAGAGAGAACAGAGCATGAACGGGGGAGGGGCAGAGAGAGAGGGAGACACAGAATCGGAAACAGGCTCCAGGCTCTGAGCCATCAGCCCAGAGCCCGACTGCGGGGCTCGAACTCACGGACCACGAGATCGTGACCTGGCTGAAGTCGGACGCCTAACCGATTGCGCCACCCAGGCGCCCCAACATTTTTTAAGGAAAAAATGATTCTGAAGTTATCAGCTCATTTTACACAAATTCCAAAACACTTCTGGGTAACAAAAAAAACACCCCAAAATAGAGCAAAGCAAATTAAAGTAAAAGCACAGTGTATACCTTCAAAATAAAAAGATGACAATTTCATTATCATTTATTATTTAGGATAACCAGTTTAAATATTTAGTAAATAAGGGGTTCAGTGGTTAAAGTTTTTTATTACACAGGCAACAAGCATCATTGCTTGAGAGATTTCTTTACAATAAATAAACTAAAATTTCATATGTAATGGTAACAGAAAACATAAAAGAATGACTACAGGTTATAAATGTACACTGGATTCACCATACAGAACAAGAATTTAGGAAAGAAATTCTTGTAAATGTTTTTATTTTATAATCTTACATTCTCCTAAGATTATAATTATTTAGAATTTAACTTTACTTTGCATTAACATTAATAATGTATTACTCTGTCCTATTCATACATAATTTCATTCAGAAGAACCACTATTAAAAGGGGGTCTACACAGAAATTCTAGCTACTGTTTTGGAAAAGCATTTTTAGCTACTGTTGTGGAGAAGCATACGTGAAATGGAGGCTAGAATTGACCAATGCAATAAAGATTGTAAAATTTTACTTCTACATTTGAATGTGTACTATGTATCAGGCACTAGGCAATTCCCAAGAGACAAAGATTAACCCTACTTTGAGGATCTTGTATTTTACTTGGTAGCTGGAAACATAAACAAATAATTAGTGTACCATCTAATAAGTGACGTACAGTGGAATGAACTAACTGCTACAAGTGAAATGAACTAAAATATCCATTGGCTGATTTCTACAGGATTTTCAGATTTTCAAGGCAAAGGTGATTTTTGTGCTTGTCCAAGAACCACTAAGTAGAGTAAACGGAAATCACTCCAGATTTATCAACCAGATAAAAGGAAAACTATCAAATTATACTGTATATGTTTGCATTAGTTTTTCAATGATGCCATAATATTCTCAAATTTAATGGAAATGCTATTTCTTAAGAAAAACAATATTATAAATATTATATATAGTTATATAATATAGAAATAGCATATAATAATATATATAAATATTATATTATTAATATTTATAAATATATTTATGTTAAATATTAAATATAATAAGTATTTATGTAAACATGAATAAAATATAAATGTTATAAACATTTCTAATTATTATATCATTTATATATACTATAACTATTATATAAATATTATAAATATTATAAATAATTTTATAAATAAAAATATCACTTCTTAAAATCTTATGGTAATTTATTAAAATTACACAAGCTTCTCACTATAACTGCAGTTTATATCCTAGCAATAGGACTCTAATTTAGATTCTCTATTTATTATGAAAGACTATACTAATGGGATTGTTTTTCATGTGCAAATGTAGAGGCAGAAAGGAAAAGAAGAACCATTTGGTTACAAGTGATAATGTGATAAATTATGCTTCAGTCATCCAGACTGCGAAGTATTAATGCAAAGATTAAAAAAATGTTTATAATCTTGTGGAGGATATGGTGTCATACAAAATGTTTAGATATATGTGTGTAGAGCTTAGGTCCAAGTTCTAGAACAATCACATTGCTGCTGTTGGTAGACTTGAAGTGGATAAGAAATGACCAGGGTTAGTAGATTTTGCAAGAGCCTTAAAAGTTTCTCCACTGGAAGATTTCCTTTCACATCTTCTTATCTTACCCTCCTCACTTATGTCATTTGTGTGTGTGTGTGTGTGTGTGTGTGTGTGTGTGTGTGTATGTGTGTGTGTGTGAGAGAGAGAGAGAGAGAGAGAGAGAGAGAGAGAGAGAGAGAGAGACTCTCCTTGCCTTTTGTGGAGCATAATTTAAAACATGCTGAAATTAGCTAATAGTAGTTTATTTATTATGCATCATATGCTGTTTTAAATATTACCTGCTATAATTCATTTAACCTTCACAATATGTGAGATAGCTACTCTTTTCATTTCTACTTGACAAAGATGAGGTGCAGAGAATCCATGTTCTGACTTAAGGAGCATGATTTTTAACAGTTTATTGATTGATCATCATTGTCATTAACTTCAAGATTCACTATGCTGATTGCTATGATTTTCACATATAACATCAAGCCTTTGAATGGAATTTTGTCTGATATAATTCATAGTAAATAAAAGTTATGTTAAATATCATGCATTCTAAAGCTATAGTGAGTTTTGATAAGATTAAGAAATATATCTAATGTACAGATATTACAGAGTTTCAGTTTTGATCACATATTCAAAAATTTACAAAGAAAGTATATAATACAGTTTAAATAATGACAAGATTTATATAAAATAAAGTAAAGATATGATTTTCAAATATTTTATTTTTAAAAGTTACCAAGTGAAGGTAGATAAAATGTGGCAGAGTATCAGGACTATAACAAACTTTAATGTTTGTCTACCTGAACTCTTCATCATGGTTGAATTTATACACTCATTCATACTTTCAGAGCTGTAGCAACTAATTTCCTGGCAACCTTTCAGAGAATTTTGTAATTAATATCACTACTTTCTAAATTTATCTCATTTCTTTTTTGTAGAGGTTTAATTACTAGATATTAGAAGGAGGATATTTTTGAAAGAAAGCATGGTCTTCCTGTCAAAGCACTGCCATTGTAGCCAAAGACTTCATTATCCTTGGTGTTGACCCATGATTTTTAATCCATATCTTAGTCTACTACACACTAAGGAGAATCTTCTGTAGTCAGACACTGAGTCTACTCCAAAGTACATTTAGTAACAGAAATAAGAATAACATGACTGAGTTAGAAAATGATTTTAGAAAAGTTATCACTGAAGGAAAGAAGACAGATGACAAGTATGAAAGCAGAAAATAAGAGGATTAAAAGGATTACTAAGTAAAGCTGAGTTTATAAAAGGCTAAAGTGACAACAAGTAAAAAAGTTGTTGTACAGAAGACTAAAGAATGCTAAAATGTATTCAGGTACCTGTAGCATCATACTGTATTCACTTTTTGTGTACCCATAGCTGTTAGCTCTTTTGCTAACTTTTATAAGATTACTCTTTATGTTATATAAAGCTACTTTGTTGTAAACTCAGATTTCCTATGATTTTTATAAGATGTATGAATAACAATGCCTATTTCAATATATTGGTAACAATCTCGGTTTATGATCCAACTGTTGTTAATTGATGGTTTAGGTGATAAGATTATGTAAACGTTTAGTTGGGCTTTAAGTTTACAGTAGACATAGCATACATAGTATGGCAGCTGATCCAAGTTAAGTAAAGTTAATTTCTGTATTGGCACCCTAGTATATGATTATCAGGACTTTAAAATATTCTAGAGGAGACAGTGATCCCAATAAAGTTAATAAGGAAATTTTAGCAAATAAAAAAATATTCTCTCAAAATTTGAGATTAGACCAATAATAGTCTTTTTTAATTTAATTTTATTTTTAAATAGTCTATTTTATTTTTTATTAATATATTTTGATTTTTTGCTCTGTTATAAAGAGATTTATTATTTCCCATATATGCAAGAACTTGAATCTTTTTTTTCCCACCCCTGAGAGTACTGTTGAAGTTATTTTCCTGATGTCATTTTGAGTGGAATCTAAGGAATGATTTCCAGATTCAATATTACATAATTGATAAAGGAAACCTTTCAAAGCAAAATAAACACTTTTTCCATGTTTTACTTCTGAAAGAACATATGAAATAATAGAATATTTAACTAAGAAAATTTACCTCAAAATACTATGTTCTAGGATCAACTATTTTCATTAAAAAGTGTAGAACACCTGAGTTTTAATTTTGGACTAAAAAATTCTCTAGCTGAATATTTCTCAGTGCATTTATGTGAGCAAGCCACAGTGTGAGATCAGATATGCCACTTTTGAGAACCAGTATTTACTTTTAAGTACTTTAGAAAAAGGAAAGACTAAACCTCCATTGTCTGCACAAAATATCTTCAATATTGCTCCAACTGATTAGAAAAGAAATGTAGGGATGCAAAATTATTTAGTACTACCCATGAGATTTACCTGAGAAGGGGAAAGTAGATAATAAAATATGATTTGTAACAACCTTTTGCCTCTCAGGCTACAATTCCTGTCTGGGAACCTCCTGCCTGATGAGTGGAAGCTAAGAACTCAAGTGATGTATGGAAATTCAAGGACTCTATGTGGCTAAATTGTTTTTGTGTTTTCAGCTTGTTAGTTTCCTGGTCATGACAAGCCAGCTTGGGATAAAACGTTTAGAAGAAAATCAAGGAGGCCACTGTGGCTAAAACAGGATGAGCAAAAAGGGTAGTAGGAAATGGAGTCAGAGAAGACAGGACAGAGAAGGAACGAATCATCAAAATATAGGAGGTGGTAGTAAAGAGCTTGTGCTTTTACTTTGGGTGAGATGGTAAGCCATTATAGGGATTTCGGCATTATATGATGTGAAATAAATTACATATTAATGCATTCACTATGGATGTTATGTTATGTGTATTAAAGAAGGATGTACATGAAAGAGGCAATTATGAGAAATCTTTGATTCTTTCTCTGAATCTACAATGTTTTTGGTGGGAAAAGAAAGCATACACGGTGAAGTCCTAAGAAGTATCTTACTAACTCTTTTATGTGTGAAGTTGTTCAGAGGAGAATGGCTAGAGATATGCCTGAGTGTGGTTAAAATTATATCCAGAATATGCTAATTGAAGTCATAAGGCTTCAGATCTCCAAAGAGAATGAACAGAAATCCAAAGATTGAACCACTTGGGGAGTTAGGGTTCAGATATTGAAAAATAATCTTGTGCTCTTGCTGTTTCTGTAGTCACCTTGTGAACAGAAGGTAGAGTGGATGGGATTAATGTCATCAGTGCCTAATGCAAATTGTGGTTTTGAGTTTGTGAGTAAGCAGTAAGGTAGTAGCAACAAAGGGCAGAGTTTTGCAAAGGGTACACAGAGTTGGATGCACTTCTCTGAGACTTTGCTGAAAGCTATGTAGAGAGCTGGTGGATCAGCTTGATTTGAACATGAGGATCTTCAGCTCAGTTACTCTAATAGCAATGTTGACTGGTGAAGCAGCTGGCTCAGACTCTCTTTGCCTCCCTTACTTGCCAATTCTTATTTGGATTGTTTCCTTATTTTCTTTTCTCTGGTCCCAGTTGTCCCACAGGGCTGTTTTTTGGTCTTATTCCCTATATTATCTTTATGATATCATATCTATTTCCATGGCCTCATTTGCCACCTCAATGCTTACAACACCCATCTTCTATCTTTATTTTAGATTTTTCTACTAATCTTGACTTGACATCTATCAAGTAATGACTTACAATACTGCTAAGTAATTGTGCTTAAAAATGAATGGCTTCCTTAAAATTAATTAAATGAAAAGAACACACACTTTGGAAATGAACAAAATATTTGAACACATATGAAATCATTAAAAAGGGTAACTAAATATCCAATAAATATGTAAAAAAGTGCAATTTTCATTCATCTAGGAAAATGCAAATTCAAAACACATTCAATAAATTACTACAAATCCAACAGAATGGATAAAATGAAAAAAATGGAAAATCCAAATGATCACAAGGATGTGGAACAACGAATATTCTCATATGTTACTTGAAGGAGTTCAGGTTTTCCATAAGATATAGAAACAACTCTAAGATCTTAATGTAATAATAAAATGTAAGAAGGAATGGGTAATTCTGAGTAGAAAATGCCTACCAGGTGGATTTTTATTATTATTTTGACTTATTTTACTAGAGATGAGATGAGTTTTATACAAAAAAACTGGAATCACTATAGCAAGCAGCAAGCAAAAAAATAATAATGAAATAAATGCACACCCCCAAATTATTATGGCTTATTTAATTCTGAAACTTCGAGACCAAGTCAAAGTACATTGTACTTTTACTCAGTTTAATAAGTGCAAGTCTAGTTTCTACCTAACTACATGCACCTACCCAGTGACATATTTATTACCATGCTCTTCAAGACATTCAGTGTGAGTGCTTTAGAGTTTACATAAAGAGGCCAAAGCAGGGGTAACATTCCACCGTTGTTGTTGTTGTTATGTCATTTAAGCATTTGGAAAAAGTATTTAGAAAAGCTAAAATTAGTATTCTTTGATTGTGATATCATCCTAATAGGAAATAATTTAGAGAGCTGACAAATGTCACAGACCTATATGACTGGTGGAGATTACTAAATGTCAATTGGCTTATATTCTCCTTCCTTTAGGAAAACTTATACCTAAATCTTCCCCGATGACTCTTATTTCTAAAAACATCCTGAGGTTCAGTGGTCTCACTATTAATATATATACAGGTTCCTCCTCTGTGAGAAATGTCTCCTTCATATTTACTATAAATCACCACACATCTATTTAAACTTACTAAGACCTTGACATGAACCAGAAATAAATTAATCATTTCTTTATGTTGAAGAAATATGCTGTGCTCTGATTCATATTTATTTATTTCTAAATGTTTATTTATTTATTTTGAGAGGGAGACAGAGTATGTGAGTGGAGGAGGGGCAGAGAGAGGGAGAGAGAAAGAATCCCAAGCAAGCTCAGTACTCAGCATGGAGCCTGATGCAGGGTCCCAGGACCCTGGGATCATGATCTGAGCCAAAATCCAGAGTTGGACACTTAACTGACTGAGCCACCCAGGTGCTCCCTGATTCATATTTAAATCACATCTAGATAGAATTATATCTGCAGTGAATCACTTCCCATTTTTGGTGTCAGTATGGTGGTTGGGAACTGTAGTAGGCGTGGTGAAGACCAGCTAGATGTTCATTAATTGTAATTCCTCTTGCTTTGGTTACAATTCTAAGCCTCTTTTAGATTTGGATTGGGACTATGTAACTAGACATTTCACTTTAGTAAAAGTTTTAAAAAAGCAGGAAAGCAATAAAACAGATTTGGCAGTATTATTGAATTCAATGTTTTTGTAAATGAGGAAGCAGGATCAGAGAGTTCAGGTGTGTTATTTTAACCACACATTTTTTTAAATGGCAAGGCAAGAAGCTGGGACTAGATCTTAGGTTTTCTGATAATGCTGTATGTTTACCAGCATTCCATAATGTTTTTATGTGTGTTATCAGCTACATTTTAGATTAAGCTTAAAAACAAGTTTCAAGGACAGTATTGCAAAAACAACTCTGAACACAAAAGAACATCAATAAAAGAGAAGGATGAAGGAATAGAACCTTTGAGAAAAATAAAAACTGTGAAACAAATAAATTCTTTACAAAAAAGGTTATACATTCAAACATATTGGGTCCATCATAACCTGGCAAGTGTTCAATATGAGCAAAAACCTTAATTTTAAATACTCGAATAAGCAGAGGTTTTTCAATGACTTCAAACCTAAAGGAAATCTCAAAACAAGAAATATTTATGGATTGTCTCTGAAAGTACCCTGTTTGTATGCTGAATAAATCATAAACCTGCTTATATAAACCTGTTTATATAGGAAATCAATGAAAGCACAGTAGATACAGTTTCCTTATGGCATGAGGTACCTTTGAAGATACCCATAGTCTAACATGCTGAGTGGAAAATAAACATCAAGGTAATGCAGTCTCATTATAGAAACCTAATCTGAAAATGAGTTTACAAAAAATGAAGGAAAATAGCATTTTCCTAAATATCTGAGTGCATGAGATGCATTGGAAACTACTTTTATCTATAGACTGCCTAGGCATGTCCAAAAGATAACATAAATATTATGAAATAGAGGACTCTGAATTTCTAAAAATATGGTTTGCTCTAAAGCTAAGCTTTTGAATAGCTTCTCCTTTAATTTACTTTTTCCTCTGTTATTTTTAATCAGTGTCATGGATTTTCATGCTATCTCTTTCAAATGAATGCTTAAACCTGGAGATCTCCAAACTCAAATGAACAAGTACTTTCTCAATATAACCATTTGGAGGTCTCTAGGCATCTCAGATTCATTGTATAAAAAATAAACTTCTGTTTATTCTCATGCTCAATTTCATCTCAGAAAAAATGATAATTTACATTTTTCACGTCCTCAGATTAAATGGCTTTATGTAATTCCTGACACCTCTATCATATCTCATATTCAGTGCGTCAGAAATACCTTCTTGCCTCTGGCTTCAAAATGTAGCTCAAATTTGATACTTCTTAACCAGCTCCTGGTTCAATTGCAATCATTTATTTTCATTCCTTTGTTTGTTTTATTTTATTTTGAGAGAAAGAGTGTGCGCAGGCACGCACGCACAAGCAGGAGACGGGCAGAGACAGAATCCCAAGCAGGCTCCACACTGCTAGCACAGAGCCCCGTGTGAGGCTCAAACGCACTAATTGTGAGATTGTGATTTGAGCTGAGATCAAGAGTTGGATGCTTAACTGACGGAACCACCCAGGTGCCCCCACAATCATCTCTTTATGGGATTATTTCAGTAGCTTCTCAGACTAGTTTTAATATTTCCATATTTGCCCTCAATTTATTGTCAAAGGCTAAGGTATAATAATCCTATTATTAATTCATATCATGTTGCTTTTATGCTCAAAATCTCTCCATGCCTTCCTTTTACCATGCAGAACAAAATCCAAATTCTTTACTTACTTTGCCTACCCCTGTCCCTGCAAAGTCTTCCCTGATGTGCCCCCTCTTACCTGTTCTACTTTAATGCTTACTATTCCTTTCCTCACTCCATTCACTTTGACTATGTACCTTTTTGCCATTGGTTGACAATACAAAGTGCACTTCACGCTTTCAGCCCCTATTCTTGCTATTCTTTCTGTTTAGAACACTCTTTGTTAAATATATACATATGCAAGTCAGGGGCTCAACAGAAAACTGAAGGCACACTCAAATGAAGATAAAGTGAGAAAGCTTTCTCTAAAATGTGACTAATTGCTAAGGTTTGGGCAAAGTGTAGGGAAACACTTCAGCAGCACTTCTCCACTAATAGATTGAATTCTTTTACTTACTATGTAATAACATCAGTCTCCCAGAAAAAAATCTAATCAAACCAAATCAGGGAGAACAGTAATTAACTTTCTTCTTTGTCTACTTTTCTATCCCTGAGATTAGTCCAATTGTGAGTTATATAGTAAGTACTCAATAAAATACAGGGGTTCCTGAGTGGCACAGTTGGTTAAGCTCGGACTCTTGATTTTGGCTGAGGTCAGGATCTCATGGTCATGAGCCCTCAAGCCCTACATCAGGTTCCATGTTCACAGTGAGGAGACTGCTTGAGATTCTCTCTCTCCCCATCTTCCTCTGCCCCTCCACAGCTCACATGCTACTACGCCCATAAATGAATGAATGAATGAATGAGTAAATAAATGAATAAATAAATAAATGAGTAAATGAGTAAATAAATAAATAAATAAATACAGATTGGCTGAGAAGGAATATAGCAGTAGCAGCAGCCGTAGAAGTAGTAGAAGTAGTATTAGGCCAGTATTAATAACAGTTGTAAAAGTAGTGCTTTAAAATGTACCAGGCACAGTTGTGTCAAGTGCATAAAGTGCATTATTTTACTTAACCTTTTTACAACCTATGAGATAGAGACGTTTATTTTACTCACTTTCGAAGTTAGGTATCTGAGGTTCAGAGAAGTAAGCAATTGGTGAGGCCAGGATGACAGTAAACAAACCTGACTCCTGCAAGGTCTGTACTTCCCTTAAGGCATTCAACTGCTTCTTGCTTGATGGTAACTTTTCTCTCCCTCTACAGAGTGGAAGGCACCTTGAATAGCTACGGTGTTAGGCAGTGATCTTGCCAATATACCAGGCTCCTGGAAACCCTCTGTGTTTGATTTCCAGAATGTCATAAAAGTGACCCAAACATGGTAGATTAAAAGAACAGAAATATATTTTCTCACAATAGAGTTTTAGATGACAGAAGGACAAAATCGAAGTGTCAACAGGGCCATGCTCCCTCAAGGGCTTAGGGAAGATCTTTCCTTGTTTCTTCCAGCCTCTGGTGGCCCCAGATTTTTTGTCTTGTGGCAGAATAATAGAAATCTCTGCCTTTGTCTTCAGATGAGCTCTTTCCCTATACTTCTAAGGGTCCATTTCTTTCTCTTGTAAGGGTGCCCTCATTGGATTTAGGGTCCACTCTAATACAGTGTGATCTCATCTTGATCCTTAACTTAATTGTATCACAAAGACCCTATTTCATAATAAGGGCACATTGTGAGGTTCTGGGTGGACATGAATTTGGGGGCAATCTTGTTGAAGCCAGCAAACATTTTTGTCTAGGGACTGAGTCTTACACTTTTAACCCCTTTAAGGCTACGTGCCTGTCAGTAACGCTTAAATTCCTTGTGAAGACAGCCACAAGCTCATCAGCTCTGAATTACTGCACTATCACCTAAATTCCCATGCTATCTTATACCACCTATATTAGTCGTGTCCTCTACTATTGACTGTGGGATTAAGACTGACTGACACTTCTCTTCTAAAAAGCAAAGCACACTGCCAAGGTCCCAAGTGAGAATCCATATTTAATAATACAAGCAGTTCCTGACTTACGATGGTTCAATTTATGATTTTCTGACTTTACAATGATGGGAAAGCAATCCATATTGAGTAGAAACCACACTTTGAGTTTTGCTTTTTTTTATCTTTTCCCAGGCTAGCAATATATGATAGGCTACTCTCTCATGGTGTTGGGGAGTGGCTACCAGCAGCTGCCACCAATCACAAGGATAAATAGCTAAGACACTTACACTCATTCTGTATGAAAAGGGAAAAAGAGAGTATGGAAGATATCCGGGATTATTTTTTGGTGGGGGAGAATGTCAGCCTGTGAAGTTGCTTTTATCACCATTTCTGCAACCATTTCTTTAGCTGAGATCTTGTTACATAGTCCTAATCCAAGTACTAAACAGGCTGAGAATTGTAACCAATTGTAGCTAGTCTTTATCATGCTTATAGCACTACCTTTACCACTATACTGACACTAAAAATATGAAGTGATTTACTGCAAATAGAATTCTATCTATATGTGATTTAAATATGAATCAGAACATAGCATTATTCATCAACATAAACATATGATTAATTTATTTCTGATTCATGACAAGGTTTTAATAAGTTTAAATATATGTGTGGTGATTTACAGTTTATATGAAGGAGACATTTCTCACAGAGGGGAACCTATAAACATATATATATATATATATATATATATATATATATATATATATATAGTGAGACCACTGAACCTCAGGGTGTTTTTAGAAATAAGAGTCATCTGGGAAGATTTAGATATAAGTTTTCCTAAAGGAAGGAGAATATGAGCCAGATGACATTTAGTAATCTCCACCAGCAATATAAGCAATATAAGTCTGTGACATTTCTGTTAGCTCTCTAAATTATATCCTATTAGGATGATATTATATATATTTTATAGTTTATGTGACAAGCATCCAGAACTTTTCCTACCATTTCTGAACATTTCCCAAAAGCAGAATGCTAATTTCAGCTATTCTAAATTATTTTCTCTGTTTGCTTAAATGGCATAAACAACAACAACAACAACAACAACAACAACAACAACAGCAACAACTGTGGAGGAATACCTTGGCTTTGGTCTCTTCGTATAAAACTCTAAAGCACCTATAATGTATGCCCCAAAGTCTGTGTAATAAATCTCCCACTTGGAGGGGCAACTGGTTGGGGCAAACACTTCCTCACAACCCCCTCTTTATGTTAAATATAAAAAAATATCAATTCATCATGGCTTATTCTCAAAGTTTCAGAATTTAGATAAATATGCATGTATTTTTTCTAAAACCATTTTTTGCATCTGTGGCCGCCTATTATACTAATCCATGTTTTCTGTATAAGACTCAACTGTAAGCATAAAGACAAATAAGTTGAAAGAAAAATTCAACTTGTAGATAGCATATCATACTTAAGATAGATTTTCCCCTTCCATCTTAAGATTAATACTTTTTTTTTTGTTAAGTCAAGATCTTAGTAGTCTGTTTCCACATCTGATGGAAAAGTTTTGCCAAGTAAGTCTCAAGGGTTTATGTTCCCTTTAGCCCAAGCACCCATGACAAATCTGAATGATATTTATTTACACACTGGTGGCAATCCTTTCAACATTATGATTTACTTAATGTGTATTAGTTTATTATTGCTGTAAAGTACCACACATGTTGTTGCCTAAAACAATAACATTTATTATTTCATAATTTCCCTGGATCAGGAGCCAGATATGAGTTAACTGGGTCCTTTGTTCAGAGTCTAACTAGGTTAAAATCAAGAAATTTTGAAGCTGTAATCCCATATAAAGCTCAGGTCCTCTTCCACTTTCACACTGGCAGAGTTCACTTCCTTGCAGTCATATGATTGAAGTTTCCATTTTCTCTCTAGCTGTTGGTCAGAGACCGCTATCAGCTTGCCTTTAGTCCATTGCCATGGGACCTCCCTCACAGCCTCACTCAGCACGTCAGCTTACTTCTTCAAGGCCAGAGGAAAATCTCTCTATTCTGCTAGTCTGCGTAACATAATTACGGAAGTTAACCCAACACTTTTGTCAAAGTTGAACTAATCAAGTAAATGCCTAACCCATTCACAGATTTGGCTCACACTCAAATAAGGGGATTTTACAAGGTGTGTACACCAGGAGCAGGAGTCTTCAGGGTCATCACTTTATAATAATTAGAATTCTGCCTACTACATGATTTAAGTATTAGGGAAAATTCATTAGGGGGATTTTAAAGCTAACACTAACTAGGATATCTTCTTCTGACTTAAATTACTGCTGATGAACATGTTGCTTTTAGTCAAAAAAGTGACAATGAACATTTCAACAAAGACTTTTTTAATGTGTATTTATTTTTGAGACAGAGAGAGAGAGAGAGAGAGAGAGAGAGAGAGTATGCATAAGTGGGGGAAGGCAGAGAGCTATCAGAACAGAGCCCCACACAGGGCTTGAACTCACCACAAACCATGAGATCATGACGTAAGCCAAAATCAACAGTTGGATGCTCAACTGACTGAGCTGCTCAGGCACTCCTAAACAAAGATTTAAACTCTTTTAAAAATATGCATAAAATATAGAAATATGAGAAATAATTTAAATAATCAAGAAAATTAAAGCAGGAAAAATGTTGCTATATAAAGGCTATATTTTGCAATTTTCATTTGGATTTAGACAGATCTGTAAGACAAAATGACCAGCCCCTATTCACCACACTGTTAATAAGCTTTTGTGTTAACATTGGACTGACCTATAGGGAAAATCAGTCAAATGACACCATAGTTTGTAAAACAATGTAAGATTGTTCATAGGATATTCCTGAGGTAGTATTTAGGAAAAATAACAGCTATAACTCCTAGGTTTCAAAATAAAACGAAATCACTGCCATTTAAAAAACGGACTTGAAGACGGGAGCCTGAGTGGTTCAGTTGGTTAAGTATCTGACTTGATATCAGTTCAGGTCATGATCTCACAATTCATGAGATTGAGCCCCATGTTGGGCTCAGTGCTGACAGCAAGAGGATCCTTGCTTAGGATCCTCTCTCTGCCCTTACCCTGCTCATGCTCTTTCTCTCTCTCTTAAAATAAATCAATGAACATTAAAAAAATGGATGTTAGACATCATTCACTATAACTACTATTTATTGAGCTCCTGTTGTGTGGTTTGGCAGCATTCAATACAAATTATATTGAATATTATAAATAAAATTTCCATGTTTCATAATTATTGTAAAAGTCAAGAATTCTTTCAGATGGGGAAATGCATTCACTAAATGTTTTGCCCCAAAGCCACACAGCTAGTAAATGGTTAACTCAGGATGTACACCTGTGATTCTTTAGACTCCAAGCCCACCTGGTATAGATACTGAATAGTAGACCCTGACATCTGCAGATTTAGATTTAGACATCTGCTATTTCTACTATTTACAAGAAAATGGGGGAGTTTTTAATAAATAATGTTGGCTATCATTTTTAATTTTTTTAATTTTAATATTTTTTTGAGAGAGAGCTTGATCAGGGGAAAGGAGCAGAGGAAGAGAGAGAAAGAGAGAGAGAGATAGAAAGAGAATCTTAAGCAGGCTCCACAGTTAGTGGAGCTCCACTGAGTGTGGAGCCTGATGAGGAGTTTTATCCCACCAGTCTGAGATCATGAAATGAACAGAAACCAAGAGTCTGACACTCAACCAACTGAGCCACCCAGGAGCCCCTATGTTGGCTATTTTTTTTTTTTTAACGTTTATTTATTTATTTATTTATTTATTTTTGGGACAGAGAGAGACAGAGCATGAACGGGGGAGGGGCAGAGAGAGAGAGGGCAGAGCCCAGAGCCTGACGCGGGGCTCGAACTCCCGGACCGCGAGATCGTGACCTGGCTGAAGTCGGACGCTTAACCGACTGCGCCACCCAGGCGCCCCATATGTTGGCTCTTTAAAAAGAGGAGTGATAAACATCAAGGCAATTGAGACTGAGCTTTGCAATTAGCTGAGGAGTAAACTGAGTATAAGTTCAGACTCTTAATAGGTATTTTTAAATCTACTTGACATAATATTAGGTTGACTCTCTTTGTCTTTCTCTTTTCATTAAAAATTATTCTGTAATGTAAACCAACAATTAGTTGTAAGAAAGTTTTCTTTTTTAATTTGAAAAAGAAGGCTATGTAGCAAAAAGGGTGCTCTGATTTATGGGATGAAAATGATACCATACAACCCATCTAGAAACAAAAATTTAAAAATACATGAATTGATATCAGCAAGTGCTCCAGCATCCGCAAGTGTAGTCATCAAGTAAAAGATAACACTCCGGTGAAGATTAATTTTTTTACTATTAACCTGTGCGTAATAATCACACATTTTAGGAAAATGTGACGTGAGAATCTTACACATATTTTCATAATTTTGGAGTTCTTGGGGGGAGTTGGGATTGTGAAATTCTTAAAAGGAAAAGTTTCCAGTGTAGAGGTATTGTGCTTAAAAAGAATGATCTCAGTGCCTTCATGCTGGTTGAATGAAAAGAGTCAGTATTATTTTCACATTATGATTTTCTTGGACAATCATATAAAGTATATTTTAACAACTGAAATTAAAGAAGTACTATCCTGCAGCTGTTAGAATAATTCTCTCTTTGTATAGAAAGGAATTGAAATCATTGCAAGAGAATTATTTGTATACTGTAACTAATATTTTAAACATTTACTTTGGTAACTTTATAAACTCTAGTAAGCACCCATTGATATGTGATAGATCTACCGATAGAAGTAAATTAAGAATTAGAGAGAAACAAGGGCAGCAATGAACAACTTTTTTATACACCTTTTAATAGGTTTAAATCAATGAAACAAAAATAAAATAAATGAATAGATCCTATTTTCAGTTTATCCACAGATCAGCACATATTCAGCCTTCAGTTCTCTTTGCTTTCATATATGCTTCTAAATTCTGAGGAAAAGTGTTTCTGTGTGGGACGAAAGCCTGGATGCCTAGTAAGTTAAGGGAAGTGAAAAAAATATATTTACTTAATAAATTTAATATGTAACAGGCAGGGAGGTGTATTGAAAACAGTGAAAACCACTGGATTCACACAAAAGCTCTAGTTTGAGTCTCATGTCTGGAATGTGTGAGCTGTGTTAATTTTCCACTGCATATTATTCAATCCTGCCGAGATTCTATTTCTTCATGTAAAATAGGAACCATGGTATCCACCCAGCCTATTTTAGCATCCAGGAATATGACATGAGCAATGGAAAAATTTTTTGAAAGTGGCAAAATCTTTTAACATATAGATTGCATCCTCTTTAGAAATAAAACATTTTCTAAATATCATTCCAAATGAGCCAGAAAGCAATTATGTTAATAATATAGTATATGTATATATGTATATATACAGTTGATTTTAAATTGCAAATAAGTAAATAATTTAAAATGTGTCTTCCAGACGTGAATCCATGTGTACAACAATGAACAATTTCTCAAATGGTCAACATTTTCATTATAATTACATCCAACCTATCCTTTCAAAGTTTGTAATTCAAATGGCTTTCTAAAGGAGGCATACTATATTTTAAGCTGCATAATAGCTGATAATATCTTTTCTATATTATAGCCAGAGCATTTTTATGACTATTCTTGAAGAGAAAGTTCTAATAACTATATTCAAAGTTTTAAGACAAATTAAGTCATTAGGCAGTTTTTGTCTGTGTGTTTTAATACCAAAGTGTATATATAGAGAGAGACATTCAGCTTGACTCAACATCATCTTTGGCCATGCATGTACAAAATGTAACCTAAAATATTTCATCATGGGAAATTGAAAATAGTGAATAAAGTTAAATCATAAAAGTTTGAAAGTATATGAATCAATAATACTCTTTGACAGTTGGAGAATTCATACCAGGCTTTTAAAGGAGAAAAAGGAAAGGAAATGGACAGTAATGAAGAGTAAAAACTTCTAATCAATGAACCATCACTTAATGTTGGATTAAGTTTTGAAAACTGTTTTATTTAACATTCTTATCTATTTTTACACATCAAACTTTGATCCAGTTAAAACAAATATACTTGGTATTTTCCAAAAAAGCTTTAGTTTTTAATTCAGGAAAAAACAAGATTTTTAAAGAAAATTGACCACAGTTATTTCTACTTTTCCATGTGTAGGAGGAATAAGTGAAGTAGTCATCAATCAGGGGTGTTATCCCCATTTTGGATCTTCCAAATTGAAACCTGAAAGCAATGAGAAGGGAGGTTTCCCCCTTGCCCAGTAGTGGAAGACCAGTGGATATATATAGTTTACAAATATTATATAGCCTCTAGGTCTCTTCTAGAATCCCATATTAAAGACTAGTTTTTCTATCCTATTGAAAAATATGCACTAAAATAAATGTTGGCATCATTTGGAGGAGAAAGTTTTACCCATACTTGAAACTTAGGTCCTGAAAATTGAGATGACCCATGTCAATATAACTCACTATTGGGGCTGAGACCTATGAACAACTTTTGCAATAAGATTTACCTGTTCCATGAAGTTCTTGCCCAGGTAAATAAGATTATTAGCCAATAAATAGCATGTTATCCTACTTGTTTCTAAGAATTCTGTTAAACCAATTAAACTGGGCAAGTAGTTTGCTTACCTTGGCAAACAGTCCTCTATCAGGACAGTAGCTTCTTCAAGGGTGATCCACTGGCTCGTCAGTTCTCTCACCTCACTGCCAGTCACCTCACTGGCACCTCACTGCCAGTCTCACCAAACTGCCAGTTTGACTGCCAAACTATTACTTCAGAGATTCTTCCTAGTCTCATCTACCTTCCACCTTCAAAGACACATCATAATGTTTCTGAACCCAGATAAAACTTTCTATAAATACCCAGTCTTAACTTCCTGCTTTGCAAACACTATTAAGACTGGCAAGACTTTTTTTTTTGCCTTATTATAGTTAATTTTAATGAAGTTATTTTTAGGTGTTCAGGTTTTCCTAGTACCTTTTTTTAAAAAAATGTTTATTTATTTTTGAGAGAGAGTGAAAGAGACAGAGAGCGAGGGAAGGGCAGAGAGAGAAGGGGACAGAGGATCAAAGGAGGGCTCTGCACTGATAGCAGAGACCCTGATGTGGGGCTCAAATTGTGAGATCATGACCTGGGCCTAACTGTGACACTTAACTGACTGAGCCACCCAGGTGCCCGTCTAGTAACTTTTTTTATATTAAATATAATTTATTGTCAATTTGGTTTCATGCAACACCCAGGGCTCATCCCAACAGGTGCCCTCCTCTTTAGTACTTTTTGTGAGCAAGTCTACAGTTGAGAGTTTTTTTCCTTCCCAGGGGAAGTCATTCATTTTCTCTTCAATGAATTACTTTCCAAAATATTATATCATAAGCACTCTTGCCTGACTGCATTTTTACAAATTGACTGTACTGTTAGTAAAATGAAACTTCATTTTGCTTACCTAAGCAATCTGTCAAGTTTATGTATTTTACCTGAGAAACCATCTTTCCAGATGAGATTTATTATGGAGGATTGCAGCCTTTACAGATGATGACCTGAAAAGAATAGATTGTTAAAATTATTGCTGTTTGTTGGTCAAATTTTATGCTTTCATATATAAGGACATTGAAGATCACAGTCTAATTATCTTACCTACTTAACCCAGAATGTTAAGATTTTCTTATTCTAAACCAATGTTCTTCAATCAACTTTAAGATAAACATTTTCAGTTCCAGATAGAAGTTTCTTAAGGCAGTATGCCCATATGGTATACACTTACTCCCTTTTGACAAGTTTCCCCACTGGTTTCGGTTACACAGAGAATGAGACAGTTAACACATTTCATTACTGTTATGTAAAGAGGATGCTATTAATGAAGATGGTGCACAAAATAACATCACGGAGTCAACATTGGTCCAAGTACTTTCTCCTGACTCTATGCTACCTGCTTATACTAGCTCCAATTATTCATCTTCAGCTTAGTTAAGTTCTGATTAAGCAAAAGACTCATCATCAAAAATGTTTCAAGAGTAATGAGTATAATCATGAATATCTAAAAGAGGTTCCACACTCAAATATTTAACATAAAAAGTGCATATAATTTCTATTACTAAGGTAATTGCTGATTTAATTTTAGTTGGACAGATTGAAGTACAGGTTTTTAATGTGATGCTATTTGCAATAGTCAAGTTCATTTGCTCTTCTAAGTGTGAAATATGTTGATAATTGCTAGGACAAAGGGTCAAATGTTTAGTCACCCAGAGTGAAAACTACAATTTTTCTGTAAGATACTGTGGTGGCTTCTGAAATCAGTTGAATCAACATTCTCTTTTTTTTTTTCTTTCATCCACCATACTGACATATTTCCCTTGCTATTTATGAAAAGAAAATGGATAGTAATACAGTGTGTATGTGTGTGTATATACACATATATATAACACAAATTTGTATAATATAACATATATTATTATATATTTACAAATGTTTTAGAAGTTTAAACAACTTAACATAAATATAAATTATGAGCAAAATAGAAAGGGTACAAACACATTTGATAATGTACTTTGTTTCCTAATTTTACACTGCCTCTGAAATTACTAATTTCCTTGGTTGATTTTTATGTTTTTTGCTTTTTATCCAGGTAAAGGTTGAGTAAACATTTCTCTTTAAAATATTATTAGAATGAGAATATGTGAATTTCCTTCTGTCCATTGCATGAAAATAAAAAAAATTAATATAAAGAAATTAAACATACATATTAGTGAAAAACAGAAATATGTTTCTTACTATTTATTTTATCTGTAAATGTAGCAATTCAGCAAAGGCATGTTAGAAAACACCACACATGTGTAAACTCTGTTGGTGATATTCCATCCAAAAATGACTAATGTAAACATTTTGTTACTATGTATTTAGCACAAATATGTTAAATAAAGCATTGATGGGGATATAAAAACATAGAAATATATTTCTTTAGCTGTAAATTTTGGTCATTTATACCTCTATATAATAATTTTTTTGCACATTGTATCTGGCATTATTAACATAATTTAAATATATTTTTATTATTAAGATTTTTTTATTTGTCTGGTAATATCTATTGTTTGTGTGATAGATTATTTTAAACACCCTAATTTGGACATTGCTCTTTGCCATTGCATATGTTACCAGGCTCATTCTACCTAAGTCTTTGTTCCCATCTCTGATTTTTATTTCTTTTTGATTAAATTTGTTGAAGAGTATTTCTCAGTGAAATGGCAAGAATGGATATGTGGCTTTTGATAACATAACCAAATAGCCCTTTAAAATGATAGTTCTACTTCACACATTCAACGATAATGCTATAGTGATAGTTTTTGATGAATATATATATGTGTGTGTGTGTGTGTGTGTGTGTGTGTCTGTCTGTATGTGTGTATATATATGTTTATATACCTGTATACATATATATACATATACAATTTACAGAATGGTATACTGATAAATATTTGGTTTTCTATTTTAATTTGCAGTTAATTTTTTATTAGTAATGCTACACATATTTGCATATTTGCTTTCTATCATATTTTAATTTTTGTGAAATTACTGGGGATATCTGTGGCTTCTTCTCGAACTTAGTAACTATTAGAATAACATCGTTATAGGGGTGCCCGGGTGGCTCAGTCAATTAAGTGTCCAGCTCTTGACTTTGGCTCAGGTCATGATCTCTTGGTTTGTGAGTTCAAGCTCTGCATTAGGCTCCGTGCTGACAGTGCGGACAATGCAGAGCCTGCTTGGTATTCTCTCTCTCCCCTCTCTCTTCCCCTTCCCGCTAGTAGCTCTCTTTCTCTCTCAAATGAAGAAAGAAAGAAATAGTATGTTTATCAACTAATCTCAACATTGTCTATCAATATGTAATTAACATCATATTCCTAGATCATGTGTTTTTTTGTTTTTTTAATGAGTTCTTTGTGTTGGTATTTTGGCTCCTGGTTACATTTTCACTTAAAAGATTAGAATAGTGTGGGGGCACCTGGGTGGCTCAGTCAGTTAACCATCTGACTTTGGCTCAGGTCATGATCTCACGGTTCATGGGTTTGAGGCTTGCATCAAGCTCTGTGCTGAAAGCTCAGAGCCTGCAGCCTGCTTCAGATTCTGTGTCTCCCTCTCTCTCTCTCTCTCTACCACTTAGGCACTGACTCTCGCTGTCTCTCAAAAATGAATAAACAATTAAAAAAAATAAAAAAAATAGAATAGTGTTTCACAGTTGTATCTATAACTAGAAAATAACATAAATAATATTTCAATTCCAAATAAAATATCAACAAACAGTAAAAACAATTGTGTGTTTGACTAAAGAATTGTGAGCTTGTATCTACCTAGAAAAATGGATTTACAAGCATGATGATTTTGCATGAGTAGATAAAAAAGAAATGTATATATATAATTATGTATATATACATATATATGTATATATATATAATTATGTATATCTGAAAATGAGATTTAATTTGAAATGACAAGTTGTTTACCCCAATCCTAGCACTCTATTAGCAAATACAGGCAAATTAAGTGACTCTATTACAAAGAATTTATAAAACCACTTGAAATATCAAGGAGAATTATTGTGCTTGGAGAAATCAGATGAGACATATGCAACAGGAAATCACTTAATCCAGTAGTATTATTGTCAGTGCTAATTATATCAATGGAACCACGGATCTATAAATTATGAATGACCTCACAGAATATGTGTGTCAAATATATGAGAGCTAAATTCGTACTTTTTTGTTCTCTGTGGCACAAAAATTCACATTAAAAATGACTTAGTTTTATTTTAGACTATCATTACATTGAGTTTTGTAACATAGACTGAGAAATTACATTGTGAAATATCAAGGAAGCACCAGTTACATACATGAAATAAAGGGTGTTGCTATTTGACTGAAATAAATTATTTCCCATGCTAAACCATAAAATATTATTTCACAGAAAAGAGCTGAGAGGCAATTCTGACTCCTGATTAGGTGATACAGAAAGCTACCTATCATCCATTCCTTGTCACTCAGTTTATCTTATCCACAGACTCGAAGGAAAACTGTAGTGAATAAAATCATGCCTTCCTGGGATTCCTGGGTGGCTCAGTTGGTAAAGTGTCTGACTTTGGCTCAGGTCATGATATCATGGTTCATGAGCAGGAGCCCCGCTTCCAGCTCTGTGCTGACAGCTAAGGAGTCTGGAGCCTGCTTTGGATACTATGTCTCTTTCTCTGTCCCTCCTCCACTTATGTTCTCTCTCTCTCCAAACAAATGAATAAACATTGAAAAGAGCATGCCTTCTTTCATTGCTGGATGCTTTCAGGAAGGAGTAAAAGTGGACTTGTGAGTGTCTGAGCTGAGGAATTAAATTGCAGAATACACTTTTTGTCTTTATCATGTCACAAAACCAATAAATCATAATTTTGTGGTTTCAAATAATCTTTCTGGGGAATCTTGCTCCTTGAATAGTCAAAAACATTTTTCCAGAGCAGTAAATTCCAGACTTCTAATATTTAAGGTGGTCCTTAAAATGGTCTGATTGGCAAGATTTGTTTTATAAAATTGGTAATTTTCTTTAATTTCCAAAAAAACTACATTATCCTGCATATTTTAAAACAAATTCAAATGCTTGAACAGAACATGAAGGAATACTTTCTGGAGCCAAACATAAGAGTAGATTCAGAACTTTCTTCAATTTGAAATATTCAGTCTTCCAATTACTGGATGTATTTGTTTGATTTTTTTGTTAAAACAATATTTGGGAAAGTGTAGAATATGGCCTTTAGTTAGGAACTGCTCCTTTATTTCATAGTCGCTGTTCAATCCAGTTGTCCATTTAACTGTCTTGAAAGGTCCAAATATGATGAGTCAGCAATGATAGTAGCAGCATCTGGTTTTATTTCACAGTGCGTATATTGAAATGGAACATACAAAACTAATGTTTTATTGTATGGAATGAAGTTTGTTTGCTCAGTATAGCATTTCTTTCAGGCAAAGGAATCACATTTCTTCTGCTTATTGATGGTAACTCATCATTTCACTTTTAGTATAAATTCAGGACTGATGTGAAACCCTGAATCAATTATCTTCATCAATAATCATCATTGTTATTGTTACCATCCCTACTTCATTGGACGCTTGTAGTGGTAACTTTCCTAGTCTTGACATGCATTATCTTAACTAAACAATAAATAAAAGAAAGCAGCCCTATTGCTATTCTGTTTTGCAGGGGAGGATTTTGAAGCTTCAAGTTAATGAGGTCCCAGAGAAAGGAAAATAATTGGTAGAAGTTGTAATGCATGATCTTGGGAAAAGCTGCTTCAATAATGAATATTGCAATCCAACTGCTTCATTAATTGTCATATTAAGAAATCGGTCATTTTCATTTATTGACTTTACTTAACTTGCTGTGTCAAACTAATTGTGAATTACAAACATGTAATCCTTAGTTTCATAACAAAAATAGCATAAATCTATCTCAGGCTTCTGAAAAACTACTTATTTTTTTTCTCTTATTGAACTATTTTTACACTAAGTGCATTTATAGAAGATTCATATTTTCTTGAAAACTGTGAAGGATATGAGTCATAAGTGTTACTTTCAAGCAGATCAATAGCACTTTACAAAAGCTGGGATCCGTGTATATTTTATTTTAAAACTTAAAGCATTCTCAGATCTAGGACAAGATTGCAAAGATGATCTAGCAATGTTCCTGCACACCAAAACTCCTGACAGAATTGCTAATGTAATCATTTCAATGGGACAGAGTGGAGGAGTTTAGTGGTCAGCTCAAAATAACATTATTTTTCTTCATTACCTCTGAACTTATTCTGTACAAGTTATCTCTTTTTGCCAATGTATGAAGTAGCAGGTGGTTCTGATCTCTCTGCTGATACCTTTGGGCCTTTGATAAAACAAAACAAAAATCAGCAATTAAGGCAAAATCACTCACTAATACACCGAAGTTCTAAATTCCAGACTCAAATGTTTGCAACTTGAACAATTGTGTAAAAAGAGAAATGATTATGAAAAACTTAATAATAAGAAATAGCATTTATTACATCCGTAGTGTTTGCTAGGCCCTATGACTGATGATGAAAGCAAAAATCTAAAAGGATGTGATCTTTAGTAAGAGTTTAAAGAGAAGTAATTTTCAGTTTAAGATATATTTTGCATTTCTGAGTAATTTTTAAATTGCAATGTATATGAAAATACCCTGGAAATATCTTGTTAAAATCACATGTAATAGGTGATTAAAATTGGAGTGTTTTTGTCTGGCTATTGTCTGAGTCCCCAAATGCTGACTTAATACTTTGTAAACACTCCAGCTACTAGGAGTGCATCATGTAACACACAGGCACAGTGCGATGAGGAAATAGGTTAGCAGGGACCACCTCATTCTATATAGCTAGGCTCTGTAAGAATAGAGTTGCCCCAAACTATGAAGATGACTTCCTCAGAAAGCGTAGCCAGTCTCACTCAGGAAAAGGCAAACAATATTTTCCTGTCCTGAAAATAAGTGAGGATGCTATCATGGGACTACTTACAAGTTTATCCTCCAAATGTGGATACATGAATGAATCGTACACATCTGAAATGTCTAACGGTGTGGCTAGGTGTGCATTGGCATGGTACAGCAGGGATAGACAGGATTGCTTATGGAAAAAGCTGCATGTCCACTGATGGTGGGGCAAAGACATGTAATTCTGAGATTTAGAGAAGACTCCCAAGGAAAGGTAATCTTGAAAGGAATACAATCCCAAATGAAGGGGGGGGGGGGGAAACTAGAAACGGAGAGGCTGAGGGTAACATCTCAATTAGCCAGATGGTAGACATGTTGCTCACATGAAAGAAATCTCCTCAGAGATTCTGCTGGAGGACCTGAATACTCTGCGAAAGAAACCATGAAACAGCCAGAGTTATGCACCGGCAGTGGAGAAGACCCCACACCATGTACCTGGTTGCACGCAGTTAGGTATGGACCCCTTCTTTTGGGGGCTTAGGGCTTAAACATAATTTTGGAACGATTGTAGAATCTTTAATATAAAATTATGTATTAAATAAATATCTGTTTAGAATGATTAAAAGAATCACAATAAATTACATTTCTATAAACTATTTCTCATTTTAACTACCTGTGTTTTGTTTTGTTTTGTTTAAATCTAAGTTAGTTAACACATAGTGAAATAATGGTTTCAGGAGCAGATTCATCACTTACCTATAACACCCAGTGCTCACCTCAATAAGAACCACCTAACTGTATTTTAAACAAGATTCCTAGAGGATTTTTTACGTGCAGTGATATTTTAAAATTGCTGACTCACAATATCAAAATACAACCCAAACTAAAAAATTACTGTAAGCAACTTCATGCACTAGGCCACATCCTGTGATTGTTTTGCTTTTGTCATCTGCATACAGGTTAGCAAATAATAGTTCATTAACAGCAGTAGCAGTTATGAAGTTTCTCTAACAAAATTATTTTTCTTGAACAGTTCAGGTTGGAAGCATTAGAATATGGAAGTTGGGACTTTGGTATTTTTTTTGGAAGCCTAGACATAACTGTTAGTATATTTAACCATGCCACAAGAGGTCCAAGAACTATCTCTGAAAAGTGAGGCCTTGCTTAATTTCCTAATTTGGTAAGTAATAAAATACATTGTGAACTTATATTATGTGTTTTAAATACAGTGCCCTAAAAATGCAAAGGAACAAACTATTCATTAAATGAGAAGCTAAATGTAAGTTTACCTAAATTGAAAATCTCCTTGAAAGAAGGCATAAAATAAATTTAAATTGTAACACAAATGAATAAATGGATGAGTCTACATTTTTGCTATTTATAAATGGGGGTTATTCATGCAAAAGGTATAAATATACACATCTTTCTCATTAATTTTCTGGAAAATATTTTATGCATATGCTTCATGGGCTATCTTTGTGTATGGTTTTACATAGAAAATTATTTAAGGAAACTTTACTTATTTCAGATCTGGAAAAACAATGTTTATATAGAAAATTATTTAAGGAAACTTTACTTATTTTAGATCTGGAAAAACAATGTAAAGTCTTTATTCACTGGGAAGAATCTATAATCTCACTAGGTACCGTTAAGCAACATTTTAAATTTTTATAAAATGTCTCCTATGCACTTTAAATTGAAAACATTCATATTTTCTAGATTATTCTTGCTTCTATTTCTTATTTTTTTTAACTTCCACATTGCCTTTTAGTTTTAAATTAAATTTTCTGTCTTGATATAATTGTAGATTCATATGCAGTTTTAAGAAATAATAGAGATATCCCAAGCACGCTTTAACCAGTTTCCACCAATGCTAATGCCTTCTTTCAGTAAGTGCAATATCACTCCCAGAATATTGATATTAACATAGTCAGAACAGAAAATTCCCATCACAAGAATTCCTCATGTTGTGCTTTAATAGCCACAATCCTGTTTCCTCCCTACCTCCTCCTTACCCCCTGTCAGACACTAATCCATTCTGCCTTTCTACAATTGTATCATTTCAAGAAATGTGTATAAATGGAATCTTATGATAGGTGGCCTTTTGTGATTAGCTTTTTCTTTTACTCAATCTAAATGTATGGAGATTAATCCAGGTTGTTGTGTATATCAGTAGTGCATTCTTTTTTATTGCTGAGTAATATTCCATGGTATGGATATATCACTGTATATTAAACCATTCACCCACTGCAGGGTTACATACTGAAGGACATTTAGATTGTTTGCCAGTTTGGGCTGTTACAAATAAAGCTGCTATAAACATTTGTGTTACAGTCGTGTGTGTGTGTGTGTGTGTGTGTGTGTGTGTGTGTGTGTTTCATTTCTGAGATAAATTCAACGGGAGTACAATTGCTTGGTTGCATACTTAGTATTTTAAGAAATTTAAAACTGTTTTCCATAGGGGCAATACACATACACAGCAATGTTACAGTGATCCAATTATTCTGCATTCTCTCCAGTTTTTTGGTGTGTGCAGTTTTTTATTTAAGCCATTCTAATAGACATGGAGTAATATCTCACATTATTTTCATTTGTATTTTCCTACTGACTGATGATGTTCAGCATCTTTGTATGTGCTATTTGCCTTCTGTCCACCCGTTTTTGGTGAAATGTCTGTTCATGTTTCTGTTCATTTTCTAATTGCATTCTTTCATCATTTACTGTTATTTTTTATTACCCTTTTGCCTAATATGTGATTTGCAAATATTTTCTCCCAGTCTGTAGCTTGTCTTTTCATCCTGTTAACTGGTTACTTCCCAGACAAAAAATGTGTTGTTTTTTAAAAATGTTGATGACATCTAATTGATCATTTTTCACTTTTATGGACCCTGCTTTTGGTGGAAATGCTAAAAACTATTTGGCTAGATTTAGAATGCCAAAGATTCACTCCAGTGCTTTTAAAAAAAGTTTTATAATTTTACACTTAACACTTATATTATGATCCATTTTGTGTTAGTTTTTATATAGGTGTTGAATTTTGTCAAATGTTTTTCATAAATCAGTTGATACAATTATGTGACTTTTCTTGAGTGTGTTAATAGCATGCACTACATTTATTGACCTATAAATGATGAATCATACTTGCTTTCCTGGAAGTAAACTTGATCATGGTATGTAATCAGCCCTCAAAAAAGAATGAAATCTTGCCATTTGCAACTACATGAAATAAGTCTGTCAGAGAAAGATAAATACCATATGATTTCACTCATATGTGGAATTTAAGAAACAAAACAGATGAACACAGGGAAGGGGAAAAAAAAAGAGAGGGAAGCAAACCATAAGAGATTCTTAACTATAGAGAACAAACTGTGGGCAGGGGATGGGCTAAATGGATGATGGGTACTAAGGAGGGCACTTATTTGATGAACAGTGGGTATTGTATGCAAATGAGGAATCACTAAATTCCATAGTGAAACCAATTTTACCATATATGTTAACTAACTATAATTTAAATAAAAACTCGAAATAAGAAAAAAAGATACTTTTATGTTTAGGAAGAGTATAAATACTAATAGTAAAATAATATGAACAAACATCAAAAACATTATGATGACTGAAAGAAGCCAGGCATGAAAGAATACAAGGCATCCATTTATGTGAAATTCTAGAAAAGGCAAAACTGATCTATAGTGACCAAAAGCAGAGTAGTGGCTACTGAATCTGGGAATAAGAGCAGAGGAGATTGCCTATAAACGTCATGAGGGATGTTTGTGGGGTGATAGAAATAGGTTATGGTGCTATTTGCACAGATGTGTAGTTTTGGCAAATCTGATCCACTTATAAGTATTTTGTTGCATGTCAATTGTGCCTCAATAAAGTTAATTTTTAAAAGGTGAAAAATAATCCTTCAACAGATAGTAGTCCTAGAAATATAGCATGCATTCTGTTTTTAAAATGGCATTTTACTATTTAATCCATGGAATTTTATTTAACTGAAGGTTTGGAATTAAGATATCATTCCTCATTTTTTTCCAAATAATTTTTTTATTCAATTTCATTGAATAATCAATTTATTGTGGATATTAGTTTTTAATATTTAGGCTATAAGTTCTGTTGATCTATGCCAAAGTGGGCTCTAAAATGTTTATGGATTCTTTGAATAAAATATTTCATATACAAAATTTGGAGTTATGTGTGGGTGTCTTTCTTCAGATTCTTAAATAAATTTAAAATATGAGAAGGGTTAATAACTACTATCTATAGGTGGTATGATAATTGATAGGTACTGTTTTTTTTTCTTCAATAGTGTATAATGCTTTGACATTGCTTACCTATGGAATATGTGCCATGATAGCCATTATATCTCTACATGTAGTTCATGCAAATGTTAATGAAAATCCACATGTTATTTGAAAATATATCTTTCAACACAATATAGAATAAGAATTAAAATTAAACAGAACCCAGTTTAATGAAAATATATTTCCTATCAGAGAGAATTCTGAATCCATGTGGACATTAAAATTAAAACCTTACTTAAAAAAATTTTTTTAAACATTTATTCATTTTTGAGAGACAGAGACAGAGCATGAGCAGGAGAGGGACAGAGAGAGAGAAGGAGATAGAATCCAAAGCAGGCTTCAGGCTCTGAGCTGTCAGCCCAGAGCCTTGTGCAGGGCTCGAACCCATGGATCATGGGATCATGACCTGAGCCAAAGTCGGATGCTTAACTGACTGAGCCACCCAGGTGCCCCAAAACATTACTTTCATTTTGCAGATTAATCAACAAAAGGCATCCTTTGAAAGCACTGACAATGGTGAAGTTGATATTGTAGTGAATTCCCCATATTAATCATTCTGCCATAGGGAATATATTTTTATAACAGAACCTTACTGTTTTAGAAATCTCTCAGTAAGAATCATCATGGTCAAAGAAAATTATGTTCCTCAATAAATGAGATTCAATTTTAGGAAGATAAGTGAGTTAGGCCTTCCATTAATTATTTCTAAATCATCTTTAATAAACAAATGCGTGTGAATAAATGTTTAATTTTGTTTTTACCTAAGTTGTTTCATACAACTGATATTTTCACTTCACATTTACCATGCTATTCCCACGTGTAATATATATAAAATATTCCTATAAAAATGCTCTATAGACCTTTGAGAATGTTGTGTACATCTTTTTGATGAAAAATAAAATAATATTCACATATCCTAAGGTGCCACAGAGAAAAGTGTGGTGGTTTAATCTCTGTAATGTTTTATTCTATGGAGGGTTTTCCTTCCTTCTCTCCTCTTCTCTCTTCATCCACCATTTTAATTATCAATAGATATAAAGAAGAGTAAATGCTATATGACCCACTCAGCCTGAAATAGATTCTGTAAGAATCTGCTTAATGGTTACTGTACATGTGAATCTTCTCTCAATGACCAGAGAGGTATTTTAAGACTAATTCAGTAAAATTGAATTAAGTTCTTCACAAGTTTTTTTTAAAATTTTTTAATGTTTATTATTTATTTTTGAGAGAGAGAGACAGAGAAAGGACACGAGAAGGGGAGGGGCAGAGACAGAGGGAGACACAGAATCCAAAGCAGACTCCAGGCTCTGAGCTGTCAGTACAGAGCTCAATGTGGGGCTCCAGCCCATGAACCATGATATCATGTCCTGAGCCAAAGTCTGACACTTGACCAACTGAGACACCCAGGGGCCCCATTCTTCACAAGTTTCTTATGTAAATATCTTAAATTTGCCAAACTAATAAAATTATATATATATATGTATATATATATATATATATATATATATATATACACACACACATACACACATATATATATTTATATATGATTGATTTTAATACATAGAAATATGTTTTTATTCAAGATAGTACTTATAAGAAAATTAACAACTTTTCTTAATGATTATTTGGTATAATGTTTTTAATATTTGTCCTATTAATAAAGTTTTAGTTATAGTGAAAGTGCATTGGGCTTGAAGGTGGAGGGCCTGGGCTTTAATTCTCCTTCTGCCATTTATATTAGTGTGGTTTGTGGAAATCTGTGTTGAAGGCTTCATATTAACATCTCTGCAATGTAAAGAGGGAGTAGTGCATTAAAAACTACATAGGCTTTGAGGTCAAAAGCATGTCTTTGGAGTCAGGATACAGGACAGTATTAAAGTCTTAATCCTCAAAAATTCAGTTTTTCATCTCTAACAGTGAAAACAACAAAACTCACTTCCCTCGTTAGTGTAATGCACATCATATATAGTGAATGCTCAATAAAACTTAAGCTTGGTTTTTTGTTTTTCTATTTTCATTCTTCAAGAATTTTGAAGAATTTACAGAAACTTTATTAATGATTCCTTAGAGAAGCACCATTCCTAAAAAAAACCATATCTTTAAATCTCAAGTGGAAAAGTTTTAACTTTTTTTTTTTGTCATTTCTAAAATGAGATTTGAGATAACCACAACCCTTTCATATGGACTGATTGTAGTATGGAAGATCAATGCATATTTGATTAAGATCTGGTATATTTTTATGTAAAGTTCATAGGAAGTGTTGGTTTAATAGGCTCACTAAAAATAGACAATCGTAAATTGTGATTGCATAAAATTTTCTAAAATGTAAAATGCCTTCAACATTTAATGGCATTAGGGAAACTCACTAAAGACTAAAGTTTCTAAAAATATAATACCATATATTTTATCCCTTGTAAGAAATCAAGGCAGTAATAACAAGTTATGAAATATTGTATGATATTTAAGGATCTTTAATAAAACATTGTTTTGTTTCAGTATTTTCCTTTTTTATTCTTAGTGAATCTGTTATTATATAATTTCCCTCTAGATGATTTCAATAGCCTAATATTTAATTCAGTAGAATATGTAAAAATCTGTCAGTTTTGCAGAATATATGTATGGACTCTGTAAGCAATCATCACCATATATTTAGATAAATTTGTTTTGACTAAAATTCATTCCTAAATTTTATCTTTAATATTTTGTTTGCTGATATAGTTTGGGTACTTTCTTTTGATAGCTAGCATAATCTTTTTCGTTCTTAGAAAAACATTGACTAGCACAGTATTTGAAATAATACAAGTGTTCAATAAGTACTTTTTGAAGAATAAGCAAATGATAAAAAGATTAGATGGGTGGATAAATCTTCTTTAGAGCTGACAAAAAAAAAATAGTTCCATTATCTGTCAACATAAAGTTTAAACCACTGGATAAAATCGAACACTCTTTTTGTTTTGTTTTGTTCTTACCCAGAGTGAAATATCTGCATGTTCAGACTCTCTCCCTCTACCTGTCCATACTACTAAGAAAGATAAATGGAAACAGTACTTTATTTTTTGCCTCTGTCCTATTTCTGACCACGAAAACTGTCACTGTGATCTATTAACATTGTGGATTTCTTTCCTCAGTCCAAGTGACAAGATGGCTATTTTTGAAATAAGTTCTATCTTTTTGTTACAGGCACGATGAATGATTAAAGGTTTCAGCACTGGAAATTACTAAACCTTTGCCTAAGAATATAGGTGATCTTAAAGTTGACTTATTACGATATGAAAGAAAAGTAGAAATTTCACCTCATCTGTCGACTCAAAATGTACAGGGTATGATATGATGGGTCATAATGAAAGGCAGGGGTTATTCTTTTTCTACTTTCAGTGGGAATTTCTTTTATGGAACAGAGAAGTGCATTATCCCAACTCTAACTCTTAAGAAAGAAGAGGATGGATCTAGTGCAGGAGTATAATTCCTTCAGTCTTGTCATATATGAAACTTCCAGATATGTCTGTTTTTGTTTTGCTTTATGTTTTACAGCTGAGGTTAAATAAAAAAAAATCACTGTCTTATTAACACATTAATTCTGCTCTTAATAAAGCAAATTGTGCTTTGTTTTGGTCATCCTGGAAGAACGTATAGAGATCATATTATTCCCTAAAATAGGTGCTAAATAATTTTAAAAAGAATAGAATCTTATCAAAGAATATGGTGAACAAAATAATTTTAGATTCAACTTGTAAATGGGGAAACTCAGTATTTTAAAACAGCCAATTTAACATTTCCTTGTTATTGAAAATATCATTACTCTTATTCAAACGCAAGAACAATGTTAACTTGTGATACTGGTACTAACTGTGCAATGGGCATATAACCTGACTTTATTATGGTAGGCAACTTCAAAATTCTAAATTTTTCTGTATAGAGTTATGTAGACTTATATCTTTGTAAAAATGCCATCCTGAAATCATGAGCTAAACTTGAATATGAGAAATTTGAACAATTTTGCTTTTTTTTAAATGTAAGGTTTCTAAATCTTTAGTTGCTAAAATGTGACAACCTATAAAGTAATATAAAAATGTGCAAAGTCATTAAAATATTTTTTTTAGGAAAAGAACTATTTTCCTAATAAAATATTATCCAGATTCTCAATATGTAAAATAGATAAAGTTGGGCTACTCTGGTTTAAGTAGGAATTGAGAGTGTTGTCTGGGAACTGGGGTTAGCTTCCTTCATCTGCTTGTCCCTAGTGGCCCTCTCCCACCTTTAAATCAAGAGACTTCTGAAAAACAATTTTAAAAGTCATTAGAAAAACCCATCTAAAGTCCTCAGCATAAATTGTGCTCTTAAATAGCATCTCTAAACTTGTCTACCAGGTATGTGATAACTTCATGAGTTAACTCAGGAGACGGATTGATTTTATTCAAGTAGTCAGCAGAGCCTCTGCTATACAATTTATAATTTAATTTTCAGAGGGAAAAATTAAATATAGATGTATTTCTAGTCTCCTTGAATTTGGACAGGCCTGTGTTTTGCTTGACCAGTAGAATGTAGGAGAAGTGATATCATGAGATTCGGAAAGGTGAGCCTTAAGCGATCTTGCAGCTGCTATGTTAACACTCTTAGGTGATTCACCGGTGGTGGCCACAGCGATATGAAAAAAGGGATGACTCAAAGAGAGGGCCCAGCTGTTCTAGCTGAGCCAGGTCTCCAGCCTACCCACCAGCTAAATTCAGCGGCATGAGAGAGCCTAGGGAAGGTAAACCACTTTCCTGTTTGCACATGACTGAAAGATTTCCTGAGACATGAGGTGGACAGATGAACAGGGACTTTTAGGTATTGGACCTGTGTGACTAACATGACTTGTCAATGTGACTAAGATAATCAGTGTGTCTGTGTTTGTGGGTCCAGATACAACAGTCGGTATATCCAGAGTATTATTCTTTCTAGATGGATCCAGGCCTCAAATGACCTATAAAACCAAACAGGCATATATCTGAATTGCTCTGTTTAACCAGACTCCCAGTATATCAATAGACTGTATTTCGCTGCAAGAAACAAAAATTTTGCTTCATATGGCTTAAATAATGACAATTACTTCACATAAACATGTACCCACAGTTAGGACAAATATCAGGATCAGTGGATCCAGCCACTGAAAAAATATTCTAAAAGTCTTTGTTCTTTGTCTCTCCAAACTACCATCTTGTGTGTTACCTTCTTTCTATGGCTGATTGCCTCTTGATCATAGAATGACTGCCAAAAACAATTGGGGCTAAAACCTCCTCATTTACAGAAAGTGCTAATGAATTACCTATTGGAAAACAAACAATAACCCCCCCCCAAAAAAAAACTATTATGAACCTTTCCAAAATGCTCCAGAAAACCTTTTGTCTCATTCAGCCAATTGGATGTGAATCCATTCCTATTCTTGTCACCACCAACATGGATGGAATTGCTCTGACTTATACCTTATCAGAATTAACCCCTGGAGTTTAGATGGAGTCCTTTTCCCTTGAATTACATGGCTTGTCTGAACAGAATGTGTAGACATATTCCTGAGGAAGATGAGGATGAAGAATAGTAGGCAGTAAAATAATATTCATGTTCATCTATTTTGTTCTGGTTTTCAAAAGGTCTGCAATGATCTGTATTTGAAGCATGTCAATCTGTGTAAAATGAATAGTCTATAGAGTTCATCATTATGTCTAGATTGCTTAGTCTCTCTGGGCCAGGATTTCTCTCATTATATATTTATTTACTGAGGTATGATTGACATATAACATTATATTAACAAACATAATGGTTTGGTATTTGTATATATATTGCATAATAATTACCATTGTAAGTCTACTTAGCATCTATCACCATACATAGTTACACATTTTTTTCTTGTTATGAAAACTTTTAAGACCTACTCTTTTAGCAATATATAAGTATGAAGTATAGTATTATTAGCTATAGTCACCATGCTATACATTACACTCCTATAACTTATTATATACTGCTCTCATATATTCTTGAACACGGATGAATTCCTTACGTGTTGATACTGAGGGAGATTTAAAGGGAAGAGAAATATCTTAGAATTATTTTAGAACACAAGCTCCATAACCTAGCATTGTCCTTCTGTTTGGGGAACTCAGTCCTTTTATTGGTCAAATCTCCCAACCCCACCCAATCCAGTTCTGTATCCAGGCTTTCATGGAGTGTTGAGTTGTTCCAGCCATGGATCCTGGATTAAGCCTGTTCTGCCTCTCCCAGCACTAGCACGTCTCATCCTATGCTTCAGGCAATCTGAGTGGCAGGGCTTCTCCCACAAGTGACCTTCTCCTTCCTGTAACTCTCCACATTGACTTTGTTGCCAAAGGACCCCAGGTGTGATGGTGTGCACAGCCCCTCTCTCCATCTGCTCAGGGTTGGGATAGTGAAGGACATTATTAGGAATTATTCTAGGCCTTGGAATCAGAATGACTTGAAATGAGTCTTTGTGTATCTACATACTGGCTTTCTGGCTCTAGGAAAAATGACCCCTCTAAGCCTCAGTTTCCTCATTTGTAAAAATCAAGATCATAATAGTACCTAATCATCATTTTTCTTTGAGGTTACAATGAGTTCATGCATCAAAAGCCACATTTAGAACAGTGCTTAGCACAGATTTATGTCTGGACACATGCTAGTTATTACTGCACACTTGCTCTGGCACTCTCATCACACACATGCACACACACACACACACACACACACACACTGTCACACACTCACAGATGCACAGAGTTACTCATGTATAGAATATTCAGATATATCTTTCCAAGGTTGAGATTTATATTGTTTCCATGGCATCACTGGTTGCTATATGTTTATTGATTGGATTGATTGAGTGAAAACCCAACTCAGCTGAATCTGGGGAAACATAATAAAAACCATGATCAGCTGAGTCTCAGAGAAACGTGGCTAAGCACTTTATATAAAGAGATAACACCACAATTTGCTAAGTCAACTAGATTTGAAACCACAGAGTAATTGTTTACCACTCCCTTTTCTCCACAACCAATTAATTCCTAAATCCCACAGATTTTCATTTTGTAAATTCTTTCCCATCTGTTCCTTCTCTTTGATTTCCTATTCTATCAACCTAGTGCTGATCCACATTAACTCTTTCCCAGCCTAGCTTATTGACTTGTCTGCAAAATTTTTGTAATTCCAAGTTATTATACAGATTATCAATAATGTCATTGCTTCTTATTATTTGGCATAGCCCTTATGCATTTGGGATAATATATTTTTAGGCAACTAAGGTCAATTTGACTTGCTTAATTATAGTAGTTACTCTTGATGTTTCCTCTTTGGGAAACTGGATATGTATGTCTCCACATGGCTCCTAATTTTATTTTCTGAAGGATTATTAACATAGAGGAAAACAAATGCTGCTTTCATGCATAGCTATGAGTCATGATACTCTCACAACGTTAGCCCCTTCCAATACAGTAAAAACTCAAACAGCATAACAGAGGTAAGAACGGATATTATCTGTAAACGGAAGTAACCTATCACTGTTAAGTCATACTAACGCACAGTGGCTTTTTCGTGAAGAAGCAACAACCAGTCTTTACCTTCTGAACTCTTTGTAACTTCATCTGAACTCACATCTTCAACTATGAGTCATCATTTCCTCATTTGAAACATAAAGAGATCAGACAGGTACTCAGAAGTATACAGAAATTACATATACAAACTAGGAGAAGGTTAAAACATCCAAGACCAAAGAAGTGCTGGTGCTCTTGATTGAAGACATAAGGAAATGCATGTTAATGAACTCTATTGTTGATTATTTCTGGAATCACTTTGATACCAGAATTTTGAATTTATGTGATGAGTTTAGAGTTGTTCCCACGATATAAACCTTTCCAGTTCAAATTGGTTTATTGAAGTCACTTCCTTTTGAATAATTTTAATAACTATTAGTTATAACATTGCATATAAACAATGAAACCTTTCATTTATACCCTTCAACATTGGTGTGTGTGTGTGTGTTGTGTGTATTTTTTTTCCTCTTTGAATCAAATAAGCCTGGTAGATTTTCCTCAAGCATATCCCATACTTTTCAGTATTACAGCTTTAGTTTATTATTCTGTTTCTTCAGAAATTTCTCACTTCTGTAGCACTCAGGACTTCCTTTTATGGTCCAAGGCCAAAATCAAATCTTACTTCTTCCCACTACCTTCATTTCATGCCTCCAGGCTGTGTTCTTTATATATATAACACAACTTTGGGGGAAACATTTTTTTCTAGATATAAAAGTTTACAGTTTCATTTTATTTAAAAAAATTTTTAACATTTATTCATTTTTGAGAGACAGAGAGAGACAGAACATGATCTGGGGAGGGACAGAGACAGAAGGAGACACAGAATCCGAAGCAGGCTCCAGGCTCTGAGCTGTCATCACAGAGTCCAGTGTGGGACTCGAACTCACCAATCACGCAATCATGACATGAACCAAAGTCAGATGCTTAATCCACTGAACCACCCACATGCCCTACAGTCTCATTTTAATATGAATGTATTAATAGCAACAAATCATAATCTCATTGATTAAAGATGACCACTGTTCATAATGTATATACTTATTTTTCTGTGAAAATGTTATTTATTTATCTATTTATTTATAACACACACACAGCACACATACTCTTTCTCATATATACAAGTTTTAATAACATAAATCTGAGGAGACCAGTTCCTGAACACCTGCTCAAGTTCAAAGCCTCTGTGACTTTTCAGACCCAACTATAGGCAATTATGGTTGTTTCATCTGGCAGAAAACAACTGCATTTCCCACACTTGACTTGGTAAACAGCAACTGCATTACAGTCTGTGAATAACGGAGTTGCAGTCCAGGACTCAGGGCTACCAGTAGGCTATGTATTCTTAGCTCAGAGACCTCCATTTAGAGTCCACTTTATCAAAGTCCTTCAGTTGAGACGTTCTTAAGGTGCCTCTGCCTAAACTTCTTATTTAGTAGAGTGGGGAGAACTTTGAAGACATCTTGTTCCACTCTTACCACTCAATACTTTTCCATTCCAGCCCATCACCCTCTCAATCTTGACATCCCCCAAATAGTAGAAGACTTTTGTTAGAGGCCCCTCAGCAGTAAGACACCACCGCATCTGTGCTGATACACCATACTTTCTACATTCTTATTTATACCATCACAGTAAGTGATTAAGTCTTCTTACTTTCATTTTGATTTGCTGTCGTCATCCGCTACTCTGATACCTGGCAGCTCAATTCCCTCCAGCTCAGCTGAACTTCTGACAAAATTATGTTCCCTTCCCTTCCTCTCCCTTCCTTTCCCTTCCCTGCACTGCCCTCCCTTTCTTTCTCTCTTCAACCCCTTTCCTCTTTTTCTTCACTGCTGCAATCCTTGATACCAGGGTAAACTGTCTAGCAAACAACCTTTACACAATCAATATTTGTTCAATGAATAAACTGAATGAATAACTAAAATGGAAATAACTAAATGAATGACTAAAATGAGAATGACTAAAATGAATGATTAAAATGACTCAATGAGAAAAACCTATAAAACCAGTATAGGTTTTTGTATACTGCATTTGTATTTTTTCTATTTCTAAGTACTTTCAAAATCCTTAAATGCACTTTAAACACATTTTTATCTATTGCTGCTTTGTTTCATCATATGACTACATCTCAGTTTAGTTAACCATTGTGCTACTGCTAAACTTACTTTATTTTCAAAATATCACTGAATACTGGAAAAACTTTGATAGACATCCTTGAGCAAAGTATTGAGGTATCATTTGGTTTTATGTAGGGATTAAGACCATTGGCTTTAGCCTAATATTACCTGGATTAAAGCCCTAGCTGTGAAATTTATTAGTTGAGTGATATTAGACAAATTACTAAAGCTTCTCTATGTCTTATTTCTTTATCAACTTTAATAAAGATGATACTAACTAGTTTACACTTTTTTGTAAGTATTAAATGAAATTTTATATAAAATTAACAAAATTCTTATTATTAACATTTAATAATAAATTTTTAAAAATGTCATTTCTTGTATCTTATATGCATAATTAAGAGAAACAAATATATTTGTTCAAAGCAAACAGACATTTTAAGGAAGGACATCAATGGATATTTTATTTTATTTTATTTTATTTTTTAAATCTTTTTTAACGTTTATTTATTTTTGGGACAGAGAGAGACAGAGCATGAACAGGGGAGGGGCAGAGAGAGAGGGAGACACAGAATCGGAAGCAGGCTCCAGGCTCTGAGCCATCAGCCCAGAGCCTGACGCGGGTCTCGAACTCACAAACCGCGAGATCGTGACCTGAGCCGAAGTCGGACGCTCAACCGACTGAGCCACCCAGGCGCCCCTCAATGGATATTTTAAACAATGCTTCAGGGGCATCTGGGTGGCTCAGTCACTTGAGTGCCTGACTCTTGGTTTCGGCTCAGGTCATCATCCCAGGGTAGAGGGATTGATCTCTATGCTGAACATGAAGGCTGCTTAAGGTTCTCTCTCTCTCTCTCTCTCTCTCTCTCTCTCTCTCTCTCTCTCTCTCTCTCCCCACCCCCCTCTCTATTTATTTATTCAGAGTGCAAGTGGGGTGAGAGGCAGAGAGAGAGCAGAGTGAGAGAGAGAATCCAAAGCAGTCTCTGTGCTGTTACCACAGAACCTGATGTAGGACTCAGTCTCATGAACCATGAGATCATGAATTGAACCAAAATCAGGAGTCAGACACTTAACCAACTGAGCCACCCAAACACCCCAGAATAGTTTAAATTTGTTCTTGTGTCAGTATATTATCTGAGGCCAATAATGGAGGCTTCCAAGCTTCAGCACTATTTAGTTTTCCTGGCACCTGGCACTTTCTTGCTTTTTTTGCTCCTCAGCAAGTCTGTATGATTATTCTGAGTTAGTACGTTATTCTACAAAGTACTTGTATTACTTCCAAGCCATAGCATTTAATTTCCTGTGATTTTTTTTCTTCCCCTCTTTACTTCTTCTCTGAGAAGGAAAAAGCACTGTTTTGCATTGGACATACCCAAGAAGTAAACTTTTAAATCATAGTTTCAGAGTTGTTCATTAACTCAACATAACCTGGCCACCATGCCTAATCACCATGCTGTATCACTGTCAATTTTAATTAGAGGGAGATATGAAAATAGAAATATAGATGATAGATGATCTTGGCCAATTTATAATAAAAGTATAATTTAAAATGACATTCCATTAATATTGGAAAAAAGTGAAAGATTTTAATATTTTCTACTTATATTTATTATAATTCAATAATATACATTATAATATAAAATAAATATAAGAAATCTTTCTTTTCAATTACAAATTCCCATTCATGATTTTACCCTTTTTTAGTTATTTTTACATGCATGAATTCTAACGTTTTTCTGCATACTAAATCAGTTGCATGTCATTTATATTAAAAACTTTTTCCCAACTTGTCATCTGACTCAATTTTATTTATTACAAGCATTTAATGTAAAAGTGGCTTTATTATTTATGTAGTTAAAAGATTATTGTTTTTGTTTTATTTTCCATTAGTCATTGTATCAATCTGCTTAGGCTGCCATAACAAAATACTGTAAACTGGTTGGCTTCACCAACAGAAATTTATTTTCTCATAGTTCTGGAGGCTCAAAGTCCAAGATCAAGATGTTTTCAGTGTTGGTTTCTTGTGGAAACTTTTTCCTCAGCTTACAGACAGTGTTTTCTTTCTGTGTCTTCAAATAGCCTTCTCTCTGTGTGCTCATATAGCCTTTTCTCTATGTGTGCATGAAGAGAGAGAACTGTGATATCTCTTCTTATAAGGATGCCCATCCCATTGAATTAGGGACCCATCCTGAGGATCTCACTTACCCTTAATTGCCTCCCCCAAATCCTTATCTTCAAATACAGTTACACTGGGGTTAGGGATTCAACTTAATGAATTTTGGGTACACGTAATGCAGCCCATAACATTTTGCTCTGTGTCTCCCCAAGACCATGTCCTACATTGACCCCATACCTACAACCTCAAAAGTCTTAACCCATTCTAGCATTAGTTCCAAAGTCTCATCTAAATATTGTCGAAATCAGGGGCACGTAGGTGGCTCAGTTGGTTAAGCGTAGGACTTCAGCTCAGGTCATGATCTCACAGTTAATGAGTTTGAGACCTGCATGGGGCTCTCTACTGTCAGTGCAGAGCCCACTTCAGATCCTCTGTCCGCCTCTCTGTCTGCCCCTCCCCCACTCTCATGGAGCTTGTTTTGGATTCTGTGTCTCCCTGTCTCTCTGCCTCTGCCCTGCGCACACTCTTGTCTCTCTCTGTCTCTCAAAAATAAATAAACATTAAAAAAATTAAATATCATCAAAATCAGGTATGGGTGAAACTAAAGGTATGATTCATCTTGAGGCAAAATTGTCTACAGCTACGAACCTGTGAAACCAGACAAGTTATGTGATTCCAAAATACAATGGTGGGAGAGGCATATGATCAGCATTTCCATTCCAAAAAGGAGGAATCAGAAAGAAGAAAAAATGATGGGCCCCAGGTAAATCTAAAAGAGAGTAAGGCAAATGCCATTTGATCTTCAGGCTTGAGAATCATCTTCCTTGATTCCGTGCTGTACTCACTAGGTGCACTGAAGTGGCAGCATCACCCCAAGATTCTAGATGGTAGCCCTGCCCTGTTGCTTTGGGCAAAGCCCTCTCATCACTGGGCTTTTTGTAGTGTTCCCCCTTTCCCCTGATCCCACAGCACAGGGCAAAGGAAGTCAGCCCACTGAAACCAAGTGGGTGGCCCTACGCTCAGAAACCAAAGAACAGAGCCTTTCTTTCCCAGTCAGTAGGCTCAGGGTTCACAAGAGTGGCAGCCCTAATGATCTGAATCACCTTCAGGTTTGTTCCTCCCTTTTCTCGAAGGAAAATGGATGCCAACAGCTGGATATCTCTGTTGGCCTATTCTATAGAAGTTCAGCAGATCTTGAAAGCCTTCCTTTATTCCATGTTTTCTCTATGCCCTTTGGTCCAAACTGGCAGTCAGTATCTCTACTGGTATAATCCCATTTCTTTTCCTGCATCTGTTGAGATGGCTGATTAACATTATGGATAACCTTTTATAGAGTGATTGTTTAACCACATGCATTGTCATTTTTTTTTTCAATATGGATAGAATGAGAGTTTTCCAGATCTTGTGGTTTGGGTTTCTTTTGAATAGAAATCTCCTTAACTAAATATCCAAGTTCATTACATTCTACTTTCCCCAAAACACTAGAACAAAATTCAACCAAATTATTTGCCACTATATAACAAGGATCCTGTTTTCTCCAGTTTCAAACACCATATTCTTCATTTTGAGATCTTACCAAAATGTTTAATGTTCATATTTTTACCAACATTCTGTTCTTGATTATATAAATATTCTCTAAAATGATAGAAGCTTTCCCTACAGCTTTCCTCTTCCTGAGTCTTCACCAGAACTGCTTTTAACATTCATATTTCTACCAGCAGTCCCCTCAAGGCAACTTAAGCCTTTTCTAGCATGTCCTCAGAATTCTTCTAGCTTCTGCCGTTGTTTACCCAATTCTAAAGTGACTTCCACATTTTTAAATAGTTGCTACAGCAGTACCCAACTCTTGGCACCAAAATCTATATTAGTTTTCTTAGGTTGTTATAACAAAATCCCACAGGCTGGGTAGCTTAAACAACAGAAATTTATTTTTTCAAAGTTCTGGAGGCTACAAGTTCAAGATCAAGGTGCCATTCGAGTTAATTTCTCTCTGAAGAGAGACCTTTCTCCTCAACTTGCAGACAGTGTGATTTCTTGCTGTGTCCTCATGTAGACTTTTTTGCAAACTCTGGTGTCTCCTTTCTATTTTATTTTATTTTATTTTATTTTATTTTATTTTATTTTATTTTATTTTATTTATTTTTGAGAGAAAGAGAAAATGTGGAGGAGGGGCAAAGTGAGAGAGAAAGGAGGGCAGTAGAGGATCCAATGTGGGCTCTGTGTGCACAGCAGAGAGTCCAATGCAGGGCTCAAACTCAACTGAGCTGGGCTGTGAGATATGACCTAAGCCAAAGTCTGATGTTTAACTGACTGAGGGATCCAGGTGCCCCTCCTTTCTTTTTATAAGGATAACAGTTTCATCAAATGAGGACCCCGCCCTTATGGCGTCATTTAATCTTAATTATTTCCTTGGAGACTCTGTCTTTAAATACAATCACAATGGGAGTTAGAGCTTAAACAGACAAATTTTCGTAGGGACACGATTCGTTCCAAAACAATTATGCTTAAAAAGTCTTTCCTGACGTAAAGATCATAAATACATTGACTCATAATTTTTCATGGTTTTCCGTGATTTTAATAATTAATTTCATTTTGTGTTAGTTTGGGCATGGCGATGTTGCATCAAATAATTTTTGAAGTATGATTTCCTTACTAAACAAGGCCTTACATCTCATTTTCTGTACATTTAGCTTTGGGTTCCAAATCTTTGCAAAGTCTTATTCATACACAAAGAGCTGGACAAGTGTGTACTAGCTCTGAAATCCTTTAGCTTTCAAGGTCGTACCACCTATAAAAGGAGTTGAAAATATAGGTGCTGGGTAGTGAGTGAGTTTGCCACACATTTTTTTTCAGATTATAAAAGAATATTATATGATAATATTTACAAATCACAAAAGGTAAAATTGAGAAAGGTTTAAAAATCACTCTAATACCACGAGCTTTTTTTTTTTTTTTACCAGTTCATAATATATAACATGGTTTGAGCCAATTGTTCCCAATCTGTTGATTTGGACTAATACCAACATTTCCTTGGTTTACACTTACAATATATACACTTTATATTGTATTACATCTTATATAATATTAGAACTAAGATATTGTGTTAATTATATAACATAGACAAAAGTTCAAATTTAAAAGCTTAAGATATAATTGAAAAGAAGTTCTAGTAGGTCTGTCTTTACTTTCATCTAAGATTCACACCGCTGCATACAACTGCTCTAAAGGACATTCTTTTTATGAAAACCCAATGTGAGAAGACAGAGAGTTACTGACAGTCAGCCCCCTTTCATTTCTGGCTGAGTGGTCTGAAGAGTCTCTATCTCTCAATGTTTGTTTGCAAGGAAAGAGTTATTACTGATCAATACAGGGCAATGACTCTGCCTCACATGCCAAATTAAGGAAAAATGAGGTACTTTTCTGGTATTTTTCTAACTCCCCCCCCCCCCCCGAGATGGAAGCAGTTAATGGAAGTGAGTCAAATTGTCATTATACTTTTTTTTTTTTTTTAAGTGTGTGTGTGCAATTCTGGCTCAGAGAGTCCTGCATGGACTAGGTAAGCTAAAAATTTCCTGGTAAATCTATAGGGCTTCTTGAGATTATTGCTAAGCCTATTTTATTTCTGCAAATTAAAACACTGGTAGCTGCTTCTCCACCTTTCTCTTTTTTATTGATTTCAATGATTAAAATGAAGCCATTGGTTCCAAAAGACTCACCTCGAAGCTCCAGTAAACTGCACATTTGTTCACATATCAGCTTGCAGCTGCTTCTGGAGAATAGTCAGCTGTCACTTCTTTCTCACCTTCCAAATATCTTGAGAACTCTCATCATCAGATTTTAACCAGAACCATATGGCCAAGAAAATTGTGGAAAAAGGAGATTACTTATAATAATAAGTGATGCTTAGTTAAATCAGACAATACAACTTAATAAAACCTGTCAGAGACATTGGGCAAATTGCATTGTTACATAGTTTGTTTACCAACCGTGCTTAACCGAGTGTTCTGACTGTCTTTGTGGTGGTTGTCTCTGTGGATGGAAAGTGTGTGAGCCAAGGAAGCCCATCAAGCAAGCTGTTCATCTCAACAGTCAACTTCCCCTTCTGTATGTCTGTGTGATTTATTCCACTTAGCTGTCTCTATCACTCTGCTTTGATTTGTAGTGAAAGCAGGAGTCAACATTCATAAGATATGGTTTTAAAAAAATGTGAATTTGTTTTTTGACAAATATAAAATAGTTATCTCATTGCTAAATAAAGATAAATAGGTAAATTATTTACATTTTTTCGGTATGAAATTTTATGATTCAATTATTCAAAAAGAATGAATTTAGGGTAGATTGCATGATTACATCTTGAAATACAAAAACTAAGTTTAATACTCATCTCCATAGGAGGGCTACTGATTTTCTCAGTTCTAATTCATTACTGCCTATAATTTCAACTTGATTTTCCATTATCCAAAAAATACTGCTGTGAATCCTTATTACCAAAAGCAATTGAATATCACAAAATGGCCAAAATGTAAATAGGTAAAGAGAAGAAAATAAACTACTTAAATATTTCAATACATAAACATGCTATAAGAAAAATATTCAAATTATTCTTCTCCCCAGGAGCCTAATAAAATATACTATTTAAAACATAAAGTAATTGGGAAAAGAATAGACCCCCATTCATGGTCAGCACTGTCATTATATAAAATGTAAAGAGCCTTCAAGAATATATTAAGGGGAATGTAAATGCAACACACTCTTTCTAGTGTCACATAATTGGTCTGTGCAAAAAGTTGTATATATATATATATATCCTATATATATTAATATTAATATATATTTATTATATATATAAACTTTATGGCTTTTCTTTTATAAGAATCTTTTTGTATGCATTCCCTATTAAGTTTGTCAGAGGAAAAACAACTGGTAAAACATTTTCAAATTATCTATAAAGTTTATGCAGACATCTCTAAAAAGCATTGTTTATATACCAGCCCTACTATATAAATAAGTTCTACTGCTTGAATTTTCTGGATTGGCTCCATCTAGATATAACTATAAAATTCCAATGAGATCTTACTTTGTTGTATTAAAGTATTTAGAACCCACATCAGTGACTTAGATTTTAATTCAGACAAGCTTTCTTTCTTTCTTAAAATTAAACATACAATATTACTGAAGACATCTTAAAATGCACTTTATAAAAAATAAAATTGTTTGTTTTTGTTTGTTTT